>NC_056747.1:57998229-58117199 GCF_019279795.1 Protopterus annectens | reverse complement strand
ATATAGATATCTACATAGTATTTTTTGCCATGGATTCAAGTGGAAATGGAAACAGGAAGGTCTGCACTTAAAGTGGACACATTCTGTGAAGCACTTTTGACCGGAATGTCTTATATTTGATGGCACTATAGGATGGTACCTCTGGAACTACAAAGTAAATGCAAAGCCCTGTTTCACACCTGTACGCACATGCTTTGTGACGCTGGTGAGCTTCACACCTGTGCGCACATGCTTTGTAATGCTGATGAGCTTCTCACCTATGCGCACATGCTTTGTAACGCTGATGAGCTTCTCACCTGTGCTCACGTGCTTTGTAACGCTGATGAGCTTCACACCTGTGCACACATACTTTGTATTGCTGATGAGCTTCACACCTGTGCGCACATGCTTTGTATTGCTGATGAGCTTCACACCTGTGCGCACATGCTTTGTAATGCTGATGAAACCATTTACCCTTTTCCTGCTCTCTTCTTCCACATCAAAACAAAATTTAATTTGGTGTGCTTTTCCTTTTAAAACGTGTTCAATTGTTCTGTCAAACTCTAGGCATAACAATTAGATAGGAAATCCTAAAATGTGCACAAAGCAACATGCTATTAGCTGAAGAACCAGTGTAAATAAATTGTATTGACTGTGTTGATGAAAGGGACAAAACAAACATTATTATTTTGTCAGCACACACAATCGAGTGTTTGGAAGACATTTCTTAGCAATGACTTTCTGCTTACTGGTTCTGAATCCTTATGACTATAACTGCTAAAGATCCTCATTTTAGCTCTTTTCAGACATTACTGAGAATGGTTTAGTGAGTCAACCTTAGCAAAACCAGAACCATGACGTCATCTGTATGTATGTGCATATGTATGCAAGGTTAAAATAGGGAATACACTATGCACAAGTGTACAGGTGTGGAATTGAAAATTGTCACAGAAAATACACAAACCTTTTATATACAACTGAGCGAGCCTTGACTACTTTTCAGCTGTATATCATAAAATGTTGTTTGGGTAGACAGTATCATAGCAGAGCTTTCTCAGTCTTAATTATGCCATGGAATGGTTTAATAGGCAGTCTGTACACAAATCAGTTTCCTAAGCCAAATGCCTGTTATCTGGTTCCAGTTTGTAGATTTTCTGTAATGGCATTGCTTTTTATTGTTTGTTGTTGGAAACTTAACTGCATGATGTTAATGTGGTTATTTCCCAGCTAACATTTTCAGAAACTACAAACAAAAGAACCCATTAAGATTTGTACTGGCAAAGAACAACAGGAATGAGAAATTTCCTTGACCTGCTGTGTGTGTCTGAGTTTGTACAAGATCGTATCTTTGAATCTTATGGAATGCTTTTGTCAGATAGAAATAGGTTTATTTTTATGTTATCTTTTCTTTTTGTTTCTATTTGTTGACGAGACTGATAAACTGGCATTCAGACAATTTTCAGCCATGACCCAAGCTCATATCTGATCCAGTTAACAGTAGCATTGCACATTTGGTTGTTTCAAGGACATTATACGACATTACTCAATGTATGGAATAAAAACATTTGTATTGTATATGCTACCTACTTCAAAGGTATCAGTGGAACTTGAAAACACTTACAAAGTTCATTTATAGTCATTGTTCTGCACCAGTGGTATTGTTGTACTCTTCCTGATCATTAATAAATAAAGAAAACATATTCCTAGTTGTGTATATACATTTACCAAGTCAACGCAAGAAAAAGGTACATGGTACAATGTACTTCTATTGTCTACTTCTTCAAACTCCAAAACTATACATACAGTATATGAGAATTGCAATGCTGTGATGACATTTTGTGAACTTTTTAGTAAGCAGTGCTTAGAACATAAGCTAGACCTCATGGGTACTTACCTGCAGCTATACACCTTAGCCAGCTTCTGCAGCTGCTCAACACTTCGCACCTACAGTTGCGAAGTAATGATCAAAAGGAACTGTTAGACCAACTGCTCAAGTCCTTGCCTACCTTTCCATTTATTAAAAGGTGTGTTATCTATACTGCAACTTGTTAGTAATTTCTGTTTTCTGAAGGAGGTAATGCTAAACCTTTTAATGCTCAGTTGAATCCCCTTATATGTACATATGGACTAATCTGTTATTGAAGGGTACAGATATCTGAGGAGAATTTTGCAAATTTGGTTAACCAGAAGATATGGTCATGATTTTTGAGACCATTTGCCTCCACGCCCCCCCCCCCATACTTTCATAAGATTCATAGGTTCATGAGCAGGTACTGGACAATCAGCCTGCAGATGATTACTAGCCTGTTTCAATTCAAAAGTTCCATCCAGCCTTCAGGTGGGCAAGACAAGCTACATCAGTGGAAATTTCAGGTTGCCCATCAAGTTATCTAAATTTACCTTAGAGATGATAAGGTTGCTACCCTGTTTGAAATGTAGTAGAAGTTAGTTCTAGAGGTGAAATATACATTGGGATACAAATCTATCATGCCAACATGGCTTATTTATGTTGATAAAGGTTTAGGTTTTTTAAAATGGTATTTCAGGTACCATTTGTGTGGTTAAGGAATAGGAGGTCAAAGAGGATTGGATCTTTCATGGCTCAAATAGCTAGACACAGACCTTAACAGAGGAGTCTATAAAAGAGTAAATAAAGAGAGGGGGCTGCCCATCTTCCCGGTAACTAAGATTTTGGAGGCCACTAATCTTTTCAGATATGAATCTCTGAGGCTCTGATAAGATCTGAGTAAGGAGGAATAAAAATGGTTTTGGATCTAGTGGAGATGCGTTTGGAAATTAGATGAAGCAAATAAAATGCTTTTCAAACTACTGTGCAGACATGATGGTCAAACAACAAGAACTTTCAGCAAGAGTGCCTAGATCTCTTACAACAGTGTCTGTTTTGATGGGTGTGTCACCTAAAGGGCATGTGAAAAATGTTTTGTTTACCAGAAAGAACTATACTACATTTTGTCATATTTAATTTGGGGCCATTACCCTTGCACCAATACTGCCCATGCTAGTCACTGTAATATTGAATAAAAACATCCAATTTAGAGTCATCTGCAAACTTAGAAAACCATAGAGCAGGAGTATTGGTCTGAAGGTCTGAGGAATATATGCCAAACAAGAGAGGGCCCAACAATGAAGTCTGTGGTACACCACTGTTCATTTTTTTACTTTCAGAAGTGGCACCTATGACTCCACCCACATGGATTCTGTCAGACTACCAGTTTGTTATCTTCTGCACAATATAAGGATTAATAAGTCAGATTTACAAGCTTGTCAGTAATGCCTGCATGATGAATAGTGTCAAAGGCTTTGGCCAGGTTCAGCTATACTGTATGTACTGCATGACTACTATTCACTATTTTGGTGACTTATGACCCAGGCACCTGCACAGAAATTCTCACACCCTGCACTATGTTCCACAATATCATCTTGAGGAAATAGCTGCAACAGGGACAGCAAGAGCCAAGACCAGGCATTCCTGGACCACAGGCAGGGCCAGCACCTCCAGCACACACAGACGAGGATTCTGAGGGAGAACAGATAGCTAGCAGATGTAGGCATGCACAATATGCTCTTGCCCTGGCTAAGAGGCAAAAGGTAGCACACACACTTACCACCCAAGACTCAAAGGTTAGTGCACACACTCCGCAATTAAGAGGTAAGTGATAGCGCGCACATAGTCACCAGTCAACTAAACACCATACCCTCAACACTAATAAACTATACAAAAACAAACAAAAAACCAGTAGGAAGATCACACAATATTGAATTTATTGAGCGCTTCCGTCACTGGTAATATTTGTATGTATTTATGTTATGTGTATTCCTTTACTGGTGACTGGAAAAAACATTTGTAGCACATACAGAAAGCATTCTCCATAAACCAGATTAGTGTACCCATTCTCAACAAAATTGATTTAACACACAGTGCTCATTTTGGACTATACATAAGCTAAGTGAGGCCCCAAATTAAAAAAAAGTAACATTAATGAATTAGTATTACATTCATTCTGTTAACATGTCTGTACTGACAATAGCAGTTGTGTAAAAATCTGCTTGATGACAAGATTAATAACTAAGCGAAAATTCAAAGTTGATCCTCCATTAGCTACACATGCACAGCCCCTTAAAGTGGATGATAAACTGAACACTGTTGTCTGCAGTACCTGATGAAATTCCAGTAGTAAATAATGCTGTGATGAACCATACTATATTGGAAAGCACAGCAAGAATTGACAAATGTGCAGTATACCAATAGTGAATTTTTACAATTGCATACGTCACAATTCCTTTTTCTACTGCATATTGAAATACATTCAAAAATGTACATGAAAGCAATTAATTAACAGGATAAGCATACCTTATGAAGTAGTGCAGTAATTTGTAGAATAATCTCTATAAATAACTAGCAGTAATGGTCTGTCTCGATCCAGTCAGTCTCCCCTCCTTCCACTTCTATGGCTACACCATTACCTTTATATAGTGTAGATTCAGCCCTCTGAGCACTGTGAAGATGCAAATGAAGTGTGAAATCATTAGTATTCCTGAATATAAAACCAAATCACTTGGTGTAGGGGATGTAAAAATGAGGTAGGTGGCTACACAAGTCTATGCACATGCCTTAGGACTGCAGGGAGGAGCAATAACAACTGCTAGCTGCTGACGACTTGCAAATGTTACTGATTGCTCTGACCACAACAACAAGCAATACTGAACTGACTCCTCCCTGAAGTGTGCATCTCATGCAGAGTAAACTTAAAATAAGAAGTAAAAATAATGAAACTTGGTAATAAACCAAACTGCACTTTTAATAACAAAAGTAAGAAAGGTAATAAAATACAGTAAGCGCTTTTGTCTTCTAACAAACAAGACTTCATCAGACTGAATTTAAAATAACACCATCATTCACTTAAATACTAAAACTCCACATCACATGGCCATACAGGTTTAATGTTTTAACCCCTTCCTCTTCAAATAAGCTACAAAATCTTCTCTGTTTATCCCTGGAGGATAGCAGGCATTCAACCTAACCTGCCACGTATATTCCAACCATCCAAGCTCTTCATCTGCATTAAACTTTGTTTCATAATCAGTAATAGTTCCCAATACCACAAATTTGAAATCAATTGTACGATCACCTGTTTTATAATGTTTACCTAAAGCATTGTTGTCATTGCCAGTCTCCACCGCTCTTTTGTGTTCATACATTCTCTTAAATAATTTCCTGCAAGTACAACCTACATAAAATGCCCCACAGGATTTACAAACTATTAAGTAAACAACATACTTAGATTTGCATGTGCAAATGTTAATTTTGATCTTAAAATTGTTAATAGTAATTACTTTGATTCTATCATAAATTAAATCACAAAAACTGCTTGCAAAACATTTCTCCATCCTGCCACCTGTACTGGAAGGCCTAACATTAAATTGGCTTTGAAAAAAAATGTTTAAAGCTCTTGCCTTTTTTGTGCACAAAGCATGCTGACTCTCCAACTGCCTTGTGAACCTCTTCATTACTTTTCAGTATTTTCCAGTTGGTTTTAATAATCTGTTTTATAGCTTCTGAATCCACACTGGTGGAGATCTGCATAGCAGTCCTATAGTCTCTAATCCTTCTTTTTGGGGCACTCTGAAGTTATTTCTAACTTCTTTCACTTCTTCAAATTTGCTCATAACCAAATCTTTAGAATAACCTCTAGCTGTAAATTTACAACATATATCTGTGTCTTCGTTGATGAAATCAACATCCCCTAAAGTTAGTTGATGAGCCCTCATCAATTGACCTCTTATAATATTTTCTTTCATGTACTTGGGATGCATGCCTGAAAAGTGCAAATGTGTATGTTAGAGTGCAAATAAGCATTATTCTGTACATTCTTTTTATTAATTTTTGTTGACAATTTACCTTTTTTTTGTACACTATCACATCCAAATATGAGATACTCTTGTCATCCCATACCGATGTAAACTTCAAATAAGTACAGGCCCCGTTAATATATGCTAAAAAGGTATTTTGGGATTCAATGCCCCCTCTCCATACAATATGCAAATCATCAATAAAACATTTATAGCAAAGCATGTTGTTTTTGAATGCATCAATAAAAATGTGCATTTTCTCCCAACCATTCATAAGGATGTTCGCATAACTGGGTGCCATTGCAGCACCCATTGCCACCCCATTTTTTTGATGATAGAAATCCTCCTTAAACTTAAAATAGTTGTAACTAAGAATGATATCCAACATCTCCATTAGTAAACTAATGGTACGGTTAGAAAAAAGTCCTGAACACAAAATTTCTAACCTGTTTCCATTCCCTCCTCATTGGGAATGACTGTACACAATGATTTTATATCCAGAGTAACTAGTAGGTCATAATTAATAATGTTAACATCTTTTATAGAGTTAGCAAAATCAAAAGTATCTTTGACATAGACAGTGTCTTTCACAGCTACCCTTTACAAATGTGTGTCAACAGAAATGGAGATGGCTTCAGTTTTCGTCCCTTCACTAGCTACAATGGGTTTGAACAGGGGGATCATCCAAATTTTTGTGGACCTTCGCTAAACCAAACATTTTACTAAATCTGGGTGATGCATTGTAAATGGATTTTTTAATATCCTCACTTATCCTACCTGTGTAAAACCATTCCTCCACTAATGCATCAATAAAACTAAGATTTTTTAACTGCTGAGAAATTGACTTTTTCATAAAAAATATCATCAGCCAACAAACAGTACATTTTCTTGTCATAACAGTCCCTATCACACACTACTAATGCATTCCCTTTGTCGGCCTTACTAATAAGTAATTTGTCATCATTAACCAAAACGTAAAATAACTTGAGTTCCTTGGCAGTCATATTGAAATATTTAAAGCTGCTATGATTGTCCAACAATTCAGTTATTTGAAGTTCAGTCATGCTGAGAAAAATCTCCAATTCTTTTCTCAATGGAGGGTTGTAAATGTTTGGTTTTCTGAACAAATTGCTAGAAACGCTGTCACTAATTTTAAACAATCATTTTAAATTTAGTTTTCTAGTAAAGTCTCTCAACTCATTGATAACACCACATTTATTCGCTCTACTAGATGGAACAAAATTCCAACCCTTGCTCAAAACTTCACAAGTAGTAGCATCTAAAATTTGTGACGGCAAGTTTACTATTGTATAACTACAAGCATCAGGTGTACCTAAAGAGAAAGTTAGTTTTTCCATTTCCTCCACGTTTTCTTCTTGGACGACTTGTAATTCCCCATATTGGTAGCTGTTACTTCTGCCCAAGTCCTGCGGCCATTCGGCCCCTTTTGATAAACTTGCACATTTTGTGCTTGTTGTTCCCCTTGAAAATTTTCGAAAGATGAGGAACAAGGAGATGCACTAGCTGAATTTCCTTCGTTTCATTGTCTACGCTGAGCCAAACGCTCCGAGCATCTTGGCCCTTCCTCCACTCCACCAGCGTTCACAGACCCCTCATTTTCTACTCCTGGATGTGCTGCATCTATCCTTGCATCAGTGGGCTTTGATGTAACTCTAATATAAGTGACTCCTTCTTCATATTCTTTAAGGTCACACTGAAATTTCTTAATTTTGCGCTTAGACAAAAGCTCATTTTCCTTAGTGAGCTTGTCTTGAATCAAACCAAATTTACTTTCAAAATTCTCTACAGTCAATTTGTCCTTAAGAGAAATAAAGTTGGAATTGATTTTACTGTTCAATTGTTCTATTTTTAGTTTATTAAACTCGGACAGCATTTCTACATACTGCAGCCCTACCTTTTCGTTAAGTTCAACCCATCTGTCGATAAATTCTTTGGGTAGGTCACTCCCATTGGGCATCTTGGTGATCTTAAGTCCCTTTGGAACCCTTCTGACTCGCAAACAATTGTCAAAATAGGCAACATCCCATTGCAAATGTTTCAACTTGATAAGATCCTTCTCTAATTCTTTGAACAGTTCCAACACATCAAAAGAATAGCTTTTATAGCGATCTGCATTGCTGAAAGTCGCAGGCATCAACTGGTGGGGCCAAACAATTGGACAACAGTTCACTAGTCCTTTTTGGCAGCTGTCCTTGCCTTGTTGACCCACTGTTCATTAAACCCTCCTGGTTCAACATTAAAGATCCACTTGGGCCATCATACAGCGTACACCCAGCAGGAACTGCCAAAAAATGTGAAGTAACTTGGCTCATAGCAAAACGTAATGAGTAAAAATAAAAGAAATAATATCAAACCAAATAACTGAAAAAATAAAAATAATGAAACTTGGTAATAAACCAAACTGCACTTTTAGTAACAAAAGTAAGAAAGGTAATAAAATCCAGTAAGCTATGTGATGTGGAGTTTTAGTATTTAAGTGAATGATGGTGTTATTTTAAATTCAGTCTGATGAAGTCTTGTTTGTTAGAAGACAAAAGCGCTTACTGGATTTGGTTATTGTATGGAGAGGGGGCATTGAATCCCTAAATACCCTTTTAGCATATATTAATGGGGTCTGTACTTATTTGAAGTTTACATCGGTATGGGATGACAAGAGTATCTCATATTTGGATGTGATAGTGTACAAAGAAAAAGGTAAATTGTCATATAAAATTAATAAAAAGAATGTACAGAATAATGCTTATTTGCACTCTAACATACACATTTGCACTTTTCAGGCATGCATCCCAAGTATATGAAAGAAAATATTATAAGAGGTCAATTGATGAGGGCTCATCAACTAACTTTAGGGGATGTTGATTTCATCAACGAAGACACAGATATATGTTGTAAATTTACAGCTAGAGGTTATTCTAAAGATTTGGTTATGAGCAAATTTGAAGAAGTTAAAGAAGTTAGAAATCACTTCAGAGTGCCCCAAAGAGAAGTAGGATTAGAGACTATAGGACTGCTATGCAGATCTCCACCAGTGTGGATTCAGAAGCTATAAAACAGATTATTAAAACCAACTGGAAATATTGAAAAGTAATGAAGAGGTTCACAAGGCAGTTGGAGAGTCAGCATGCTTTGTGCACAAAAAAGGCAAGAGCTTTAAACATTTTTTTCAAAGCCAATTTAATGTTAGGCCTTCTAGTACGGGTGGCAGGATGGAGAAATGTTTTGCAAGCAGTTTTTGTGATTTAATTTATGATGGAATCGAAGTAATTACTATTAACAATTTTAAGATCAAAATTAACATTTGCACATGCAAATCTAAGTATGTTGTTTACTTAATAGTTTGTAAATCCTGTGGGGCATTTTATGTAGGTCGTACTTACAGGAAATTATTTAAGAGCATGTATGAACACAAAAGAGCGGTGGAGACTGGCAATGACAACAATGCTTTAGGTAAACATTATAAAACAGGTGATTGTACAATTGATTTCAAATTTGTGGTATTGGGAACTATTACTGATTATGAAACCAAGATTAATGCAGATGAAGAGCTTGGATGGTTGGAATATACGTGGCAGGTTAGGTTGAATACCTGCTGTTCTCCAGGGCTAAACATCAGAGAAGATTTTGTAGCTTATTTGAAGAGGAAGGGGTTAAAACATTAAACCTGCATGGCCATGTGATATGGAGTTTTAGTATTTAAGTGAATGATGGTGTTATTTTAAATTCAGTCTGATGAAGTCTTGTTTGTTAGAAGACGAAAGCGCTTACTGGATTTTATTACCTTTCTTACTTTTGTTATTAAAAGTGCAGTTTGGTTTATTACCAAGTTTCATTATTTTTTATTTTTTCAGTTATTTGGTTTGACGTTATTTCTTTTATTAAAATAAGAAGTGTAAATGCAATGAGAACAACTTTAACAACACTGATGTCCTTGTACTAAGAGCACACTCATCTTTTGCTTTAAATTTGTCTGAAATAATGATCAGCTATATTATACATTGAAAGAAAGATACAAATAAATAGCCATGACATTGCTTTTCTATAGTTAAGCTGAGAGGAAAGGAAGATGTTCAGAAAATAAAGAAAAGAAATAGCTGGCAGTGTTGGCAACCTGACATTAATATGGTGTGGGCTATAATAAGTTTAATGTATTTTGTCAATATCACATTGATTTATACATGTTCAAGTAAATGAGAAAGGAACATTTTCTGGTCCAGTGTTGGTGGCAAAGAGGGATAAGAAACACAACAGAGTGAGTGTTGTCACTGCACTGACTTGAGGGTTCAGTTCCAGATAGTGTGCTGTCTGATAGAGTTAATGCACATTTTCTGAGCATATGATCAGGTTGTAAAATATACACAGATCTAGGAAACTTCACAATCCTGTCTTTCATTATTATTCCCCGATATTTGATAACACTGACAATGTTTTTGTTCCTTATTTGTGTGGGTTTTGACAGTGTACTACTGATTAGCAGCATTTTGAAGCAGTGAAAGAGAATGCACTGCTCAAGGTACAAACTGAGAAATGTAATTTGGCATGCCAAAAGAAGCGCATTTCCGAGTGGTACAGGTGTGCATTGCTACAGCACTCTCAACAGCAGTAAGAGAAGAAATTCAACATTACATCTAATTATCATTGTAGCACACTGGTTAAATGACATGATTCTAAAGAAAGAGGGTTTGATTCCAGCTTGACGTCACATGATGCTTGGAATATTTGCAGCAGATGTGAAGATGCAGCTTGTTTTTATTACGTGGAATATACATTATACATGTTTTTTGCCTTAGTAATTTTTGCACTGCTTAGCAGAGTGAAACAGGGCTCACAGCTGAAGGAAGGAGTGAATAATTTCATTCATGTAATCTCCATTAGCCCAGTTTTGTCACTGCTGCACGGTATTACTAACGAGGAAGTGATGTGCACATACCTATTTTTGTGGCAGAAGCTGTAAATGCAGTGACTTTGGCCCCTCAACAGAGCTGCTATGGGGTTCAAATCCATAGTGTGAAGGGAATGCATTAATTAATCCAGATATAGGACTTACTTTCATCAGTAATTCATATGCTTTTTTTATGTTTCTAGCATTGTGCAGTTGCTTGCTGCTGAGTGGTGTACATGCAAGCTTACCTGATTTAATGAAAAAAGTGAACACATTGATTTGGGAAGATTTCTGTAGTGCAAATAGGGTTAGGGTTAGGGGCAATGCTCAGACATCAGCACACTGGGCAGTACTGAGTGGAAAACATCCACCTGCTGTGTAACTGTCTCTCTGGCACAAGGTCTAAGGGCACTGACTTCAGGGAGAGAACACTGATGATCCAGGGATCAAATCCTGATACTTATTTTTATAAAGAGTATCAGAATGCAATTTCTAACACCACATTGATTAGGAAGGCAACACTACATACAAATGGCTATCATAATTATATTTATTGCAAGAAATGTCTCATTAATACCTTGATAAACAAATTTTTCTAAGTAGCATATCTTGTAAATGATTTACATATGAACCACAGTTGAATATGTGCAATTATTTAAGCAGGATAATTATGGCAATGAATTAAAATGCATTTGCATATCTAAGATGGGCAGAATACTTAAGTTAAAATGATATTTTATCCTTGCATAACCCAACTCTGTGTTTAGGACAGTATGTTCAGTAAAGTATGTATGTATGCATCATACCCCAAGCTGTAGTATTCATCTCATGAAAGTCTATCCACCTGACATGCATTTACAGACTGCAATAATGCCTCTTTCTTGAGAATCCAATTCACAAGTCTTTCTAAAGTAAGACATATACTGAATGCAGTTTATCTGCAATGAACATGGTTGAAAGGGAGTTCTTCTGTACCCCCTGACAAATAATCACTTGGCTTGAAATGTATACATTATTTCTTCCTTGGTTTGATTCTCAGATTGGTCAGCTAATGATTTACAGTGTGTTACTTCAGAAATATATATGCCAGGTTATCCTATTTAACCTCCAAAACACCAAGGATAACAATGAAAGCCATTGAGCCTGACAGTGTTGACCATCTGAAAAAGTATGAAGAGGATGAGCATCACTCATGGCAAATCTCACTGCCATGTTTCACACCTTCATTGCTGTTTGATAAAATACTTTCTCCTTTGTTTGCAAATGCCTCCCTGTTTACCATTCTGCAAATGCAGTTGACATTGTTGTTGGTGTTTGAGCAGTAGCTGTTAAATGCAAGATTGGAATTTGGCACCAATTCATACTTAAGAGTTGTCGCTTGACTTCTGCAGGCATGGCTGGTGCAGCAGATGTTGGTGCTGAAGTTAGAGCACAGAGGTAAGGTGTTGAGGAGATAAGGATTTTTGTGGCATTCCTTGTGAAGTGCTACAGCTGTAGGCTGCTACAGGAAGACTATACCGGGTATCAGTATAAGGCTGAAGCTTGGAACGCTGTCTCCATAGCAACAGGCACTCCATGTACTGAAGACAACTGTCATCACCACTATAGTGACCTGAAATGGTGCAAGAAGGACCTCCTTAGCTGTTGGGAGAATGAGTTTAGAACTGTTGACACCCCTCAGTTGTGTAAATATACTGACTCATCTGTATTAAATGATATAAAATACAGTACCCAGCCAAGACTGTTATTCAATATGGTGTCATGTCTTCTTTTCAATTCTTCTGTGTTGTACAGCTGCTGAAGACACTGCAGTGGACTGTGAGGTCCACCAAGAGAGGTTAACTTGCCTTAGAGAGGCAAATTTTACATATGCATTAGGGCTTACAGTAAACACATTAAGTATTGTAATTGTATGCAATATGCAAATACTGAAATGAATAGTTGTAGTTCTGATACCATAGCAGTGCCGCTGATAAATGGGTCATCAAAGTAAGACCTTCCCATCATACCTGGATGTGGCAAATCTGTATATATTGGATAATCCTGTTTATTTTCTGAAATTATATAGTCACGTGGTATGCCTTGGATCTAATTCTCTCTTTTTGTCTCAACCCCATCCCCTCTCAATTTTTAGGGAGTATATTTTATATGGTTTAAAATTTTCTGTCGTCATAGATTTCTGCTTACAAAACCTGACATGCAGCACAGACAGGTATCCCGACCAGTGCAGATCAGCCCACCATCCCTCCACAGGTTGCAGCATTGGCACCCACCACTTCAGGTTCCCAAGCTGTCAGCATTACCTCCACAACTCCTGCCTTACCTGTCCCATCTGTACCAGGTAGCTCTGCCCCGGCAGTTGGTGCATTGGTACCCTCCGGGAGTAGAAATTTTGGAGGTGATGATTTTTTCACCCACCAACAGCTGACAGGGCTGGTGGATGGTAATTTGGAAGGGGTCTCAGTGCCAGAATCAGCTGTGCAAAAAGGTGCTTCATCACATTGCCAAGACGATGCTGTGTCAAGGACTGACACAGAAAACTGACACAGGCGACAGTGATGACAGTTCTGAGGGTGAGGACCATATTCTCATCGTTCTCATGCTTGATATGGGTGTGCCTCTAATATCCCCTATCTATCCCCAATCATGGGGTCCCCCAACCTTTTGTGTCTATTACCATCCTTGACTGTCTTGTTTTCCCTGTGTCTGTGCCTGCTTCATCACCTAACCTTCCTACCTGACCCTCATATTCCTAAACACCTTCCAAAATATTCCTCTCTCTTTGAAAGTAAAAAAGTAAAACATGGGCACCTATCCAACAAAAAAATAATGCCCATACAATAGCTCTCCACTTCACCTATGTGCCTTCTTGACGCACTTGATTTGGTACAATTGGCTGTACAACATTATTTTGTTGTCGTCACCTACCCTTGGTGTGTTGTGGCTACACTTCTACATTTATGTTGTGAAGAAGTGGAGAGCTATAGTTCTGTCCCACTACCTTTCTGCAAATTCCTGTATTCTTTCCCCTGTGTCCTTTCCTCAGCTTGCCCCCCCCCCCCCATTTCACCACTTTCCTGTCAACCTCATTTTCACTCTTTAATCTGGTAAAAAATAGAACCACACACAAAACATATGACCAGAAATGACCCATAAGAAAGCTTTCATGTTTTTTCCCTCAGCATTTGCACAAACTTTGGCATTGTGCATCAATGCTGAGTAATGGCGAATGGCTGTTCATTCTTGTGGCAATACCTGGTCAGTTGTTACCATCATGTGCAGTAGCTGGTTATCCTTGCTCAAGGGTGCTTAAACAAGGTGTGCTATCAGATTACAAAGTAATGGCAGACTACAGGAAATTAATGGCAACAGTTACTGTCACTGTTATTTGACTATTGGATGTAAACAGTGCAACACCCTCTGTAGAGTGTTTACATAAATTAGTTGTCTGCAGATAGCAGCAAGGGTTCGATTACAGATGGCTGTCACATTATGTTGTACTGCCATGTTGTACTTCTATGTCATGTTTTATGGCACATATCTTACTTTTTACCCAGGTAAGCATTTACCAACACATCCATGACCAGAGAGAAGATTTAGTAAACCCCCCCCTATGCTACTCTTTTCCTCATCAGGCTTTGCCTGCCCTACAACTTCCTGTTCTGCAGAGCCATCCGTTACTAATATAGAGCATGACAGATGAATACTGAGGACACCCCCCCCCACAGCCATCAGTTACCGCTACAGAGCATGACAGATGAATACTGAGGACACCCCCCCACAGCCATCAGTTACTGATACAGAGCATGACAGATGAATACTGAGGACACCCCCCCACAGCCATCAGTTACCGCTACAGAGCATGACAGATGACTACTGAGGACACTCCACTCACAGCTATCAGTTGACGATACAGAGCATGACAGATGAATTATGAGGACACCCCCCCACAGCCATCAGTTACTGATAAGAACATGATAGATGAATACTGAGGACACACCCCCCTCACAACCATCAATTACAGATACAGAACATGACAGATGAATACTGAGGACACAGCCCGCACAGCCATCAGTTACCGCTACAAAGCATGACAGATGAATACTGAGGACACACCATAAAGATGTGCATTAATGAGCCATAACACCACCCTTTCATATGTATCTCTATATCTGTCTCTATATGTACCCCTTTTCTCTCACCCCTTTGTACGGTTGCCACTTAATTAGCCTGATGGATGTAGATGTCATATTATGACATTTTTAGACTGCAATTACTTTGTTACAGAATACCACCTACATCTTCCATTGTCAGAATACGTTATCACTGTCCCTTCAAAGGCGTGATTTTGACATGCTTGAAGTATGATTTCCTTCTTGGGGTGTAGGAACAATAATCAATTCTGTCAACTTAATTTTTCAACTTGACAACTGTTCAAATCCAGCATTAGGTGAAATGCTTACCGCCTGTTTTTTTAAGTGTCTGTGAATGAGTTCCTGTGTATCTGCCTAAAGCCCCTTCTGTTTAATCCTCAGCATTTGCACAAGGTCCGTCAATGAGCAGCTGTACCATGTGAAGCTAAATGTCATTGCAGGTGTTATTACAAAACGTGGTGAGTGTTTGCCTTACACTACATTGCACATCAAGTTAATTTGTGATTTCCCCCGAGGCATGTCTCGTATGTAGTAGGTATAACAGATTATTTCAGTAGGTATTACACACACAGTTTGGCCAGACCACATGTTTAACTCTTTCACTCCAATGGAGCTCTGGAAGTTTGCCCCTGTACTTTGCCCTGTAACTTCCAATGGGTGGAGCCTAAGCCTTTTGACAGAATCAAATTACAAATGTTCATATCTCTGGAACCATGAGGGTTATGAAAGAAGTATAAATGGCAAACCCTTCAGCACAAACTATTTTTATAGTGGTAGTATTCTTTAGCTTCTAGGTCTTAAACTAAATTTTATAAGTCACAGTAAACAATAACTATTACAGTTGTAATATTTTGTAAACAATTTACAATATCTCAGCAACCACTCAAATTATGCAAATACTGTCAGCAGCATTTTATTCATCTAGTTGAGAGCTTTCATATGAGGCTAAGGAGTTCTGTCTGTGTTACTTGGTTGTTGAGATATTTAGAAAATAATGAAAATTTTATCTGTATAAATTAATATAAAAAAAACAGCAGTTAATTGCTATTTTTTATGATATTAATTTATACAGATATAATTTCCACATTTTCTAAATATCTCAACAACCAAGTAACACAGACAAAACTCCTTAGCCTCATATGAAAGGTCTGTGCTGGATGCATAAAATGTTGCTGACAGTGTGTGTGTAACTTAACTGCTGAGATATTGTAAATTGTTTACAAAATATTACAAATGTAATAGTTATTGTATTTAGTGTGACTTATAAAATTTAGTTTAAGACCTAGAATCTAAAGAATAATACTAGACAGAGATCAAATATTAATGTACTTGAGTTTGCCATTGTGTAAGCTTTAAGATAAAATCTTTTAAAACCTTGTACATAGCATGATTTTGGAATTACTGATGTAGATATGAACAAGCAAAATCTGATGCCTAGAGGTGTCAGGAGGAGGTAACTGCAGATGGACCTGGAGGAGTAACTTGGATGTAATAAGTTAAAATAGTAATTCCTAGGTATTTTTAAAGTCATGCTAAAACTTACTATAATAATCACATTTTGACATGATTTTAAAATGATCTGTTTACTGGAGTTGAACTCTGCTTTTTCGTTCAGTTCAGAGTTTACACCTTGTGCCACAGAGAAGGCTAGGTTCACAGGTGAATTTTTAAGTACTGTCCAGAGTACTGATGGCCATGCATCATCACGAAGCCTGTTTGTACTCTAGAAGGCAGACCAAATTAAAGGCTCTCACTTCTTCCTTCAGCAGACAACACTGTTTGCTCACAGCTTAATGTCACATAAATGGAGAAGCAAGCAGAACACTTCATTTTTGGATGGAGCTTTGGAGCTAACATGGAAAGGTATAACACTGACCACCACTAAACACTTGTACTTTGCAGTCCCAGTCCAACACATGAAAGTATAGCCACACATGCGCTAACACTTTGCCAACATCTGCGCAAATACATTTTTCAGCATTGCATTTTAAGAAGAGATTTGGGGGAAAAAAGTATTTCTACTGGATTATATTACTTCATTACTTGGAAATTGTTTAATGTACTCAAGTGAAATGCAGTGAACTGTGTGGTTAAGTGATCACTGTAACACTGACACTTACAAATGATATACAGCCACATACAGCCTTGAAGCACATAAATCATCATTGTTTCTCTCTTGCACTGGAATATTAAGTATTGCTTTTATTGACAGTCCACATTGCCCATGCATGAGCATATACCATTGTGAATATCAATACCATTCATTAAGGTTTAAATACCATTATCATAACCTGATGATGCATGAGTGATTCACTGTCCATCCTGTTTTCACAGGTATGTGTGTCTCATATACACAAGACAGGTAGGTAAATGTCATTCTTAGTTCTGCAGGATATGTGCAATGACAGCATAACTGATATAGGTCAGCAGTATGAATGTATTTTTGATCCTAACATTGCACTTCGTCTATCATATCAACAAACATGGATTTGCACAAGCCATTCAATATCTTCTCTGACACAGATTGAGAAGTGAATCCTAAGTACTGTGTTTTCTAGATTGCTTAGCTAGATAGGTAGGGGATTCTAATCTCATAGCAATCAACGTGTGTGTATGTGTATGGAGTTGTGTAAAAATGACCTTAAGTTCTAATGGCCTCAATAAAACAGTAGCCTCAAATTAATTATGCACTGCAGAGTGAGTCCACATCAGTGCTAGACCCTTCTCCCAACATCATCTTCTCTGCAACACAATGCTAATGTCATCCTTTATGACATGTACTCACATACTATAAAAGTCAGACTTCTGCAGTGGCACTTGCATTAAGTACTGTGTACATTAGACTGCATACCTAGATAGGTAGGGGATTCTAATCTCACAGCAGTCAACTTGTGTGTGTATGGAGTGGTGTCCTCAGTAAAGCGTTAGCCTGGAATTAATTTTACACTGCAAGTTGTGTACACATCAGTGTCAGACCCTTCTCTCAACATCATCTTCTGTGCCACACAATACTGATGTCACTCTCTATAAAGTGCATGCTCACACTACTGAAATCATACTTCTGTGGTGGAGCTTATGTTAAGTGTTGTGTCCTCTAGATTGCATAGGTAGGGTGTTCTAATCTCCCAGCAGTCGTGTGTGTGTGTGTGTGTGTGTGTGTGTGTGTGTGTGTGTGTGTGTGTGTGTGTGTGTGTGTGTGGAGTTGCATAAATATGAAATCAACTACTGCTGGCCTCAAAAAATTTGTAACCTGAAGTAAATTTTACACTTCAGGGTGAGTCCACATCAATGTCAGACTCTTATTCTAATATCATCTGCTCAGCAACAGAACATCAATGTCATCCTCTATAAGGTGCACTCTCACACTGCTGAATTCACACTTCTGTGGTGGTGCGTGCATTATGTACTGCATCCTCTAGAGTGCATAGCTAGATAGGGTATTCTAATCTCACAACAATCAATTTATATGTATGATGGTGGGGCCATTGCATCACAGGAGGATTAATTGAACAGGTGTGCTCATTTGACTTCCACTCGTGAGAAATGTTTACACGGTCAGATCAAACAGACATCCCATTTTCACTCTGCCCACAAACACGTACTGTCTGCAACGCACTGATGAGGTCATTTCAATAATGCACTCCCACACTACTAATGTCAGACCTTTCTTGTGATGCATGCATATAATACACTAGTGTGATACGTAGGGAGTTCGAATACAGCAGTGAAACTCTCCTGATTGTGTGTGCGAATGTAAATGGATGCAGAAGTGTATTATACCTCTTAGTATTGACATTTACAAGTCCACCTATAGTTGCAAGAGTCATTTTTGTACATACATCTCATTTGCATGTCACAGCTGATGTCAACATTTCAAAGATGCTGTGTGGCACACATGCAATCAAACTTCTCCTGTGGCATGTGAATATAATACACTTGTGTGTAGGTTGTGTCAGTTGATTGGCAGGGAGTTTGAATACAGTATGCTTGTGCTGTGCAACCACTTCTTGGCAGTAACATGAAGATAATAACCAATGGTGATGTCATCCATTGAAATGTGCAGTGTCACAGTCCAAAAATAAATATGTAGTTGCACTTCTGTTTCAGCAAACCTTCATAAGCCTCTGATGTTAGCCATAGAGCTCAAATCCTGACATCAATGCTTATGGTCATTGTACATGGTAACTGTGTTGTCACCCACATGTGCTATGTTCGTGTGTAGATGTTGTTTCCTGTTAGAAGTAGAATGTAGCTTTGCATGTTGTCCACACAAGCATGTTTAACAGGTTTGCCCATAGACAAGCCTGTTTGTTTACTGTATGTGCTCAGCAGCTCACCATGTTTTCCTGGCCCCCCAACACTACTGCTGGCTATAAAAACTTATAAGTATGCATGCATGCTTGATGAACAGCATGCATATGCAATTAGTGCTGTTGCTCATTACGCTAACATGTAAACATTATGTAGGCTTTGAGCGAAACCTACATGATTGTTCATTAATTCCTGATTATAAGTCAATGTTTTTATATACCTAGTGTCAATAACAGTCAAGTACTGCAGTATTATCATAGATATAGTCAGTAGTGAATAATGTCACCAATGCAACAGAACACAATAATCAAGTATTATTTAAAAATAATAAAACCACAGTCAGGAAAACAGAATTGAACAACAGTAGGATATTGATGAGATGCAATATTATTTAACTTTAATACCACTGGTCAGAAATCAATCATAGCTGTACAACTAGGTTGTGACAAACAGAGCAGTTAAATTTATATTTTATGAAGCAAGAATGAAGAGTCTGTCTTCCCTGTTGTAGACAAGGCTATTTTGTTGGCTACATAATAGGATAAAAACTGATTGTTTAATGACAGCATATAAAGTTTTTTTTTTAAGATTATATCCAGGACAGGTGCTTCATTCATCTTTATCTCTTCCTGTGGCACAGCCAGTGTGTGTGTGTGTGTGTGTGTGTGTGTGTGTGTGTGTGTGTGTGTGTGTGTGTGTGTGTGTGTGTGTGTGTGTACACACGTGTATGTATGAGTCATTCACATGTCTAAAAGAAAAAAAAGTTTTTGCACAGTTTATTCACATTTCACATCTTTGCTGCATTTTTACTGAAACACAACTACAGATATTTCTACAGTTTTGCAACTATTTACTGGCTTCCCCTTCTGTATTAAGCTGATGCTCTAGGAAGACAAACTAGTTTTTGTCATTTCCCTACTTTAGGGGTGATAGCTGCCTAGATGAGACTCCTTGGTTGTCACCAAAGAGGTATTTGCTTCATATGAAGCATTATGAAGAAATATCAAACATCATGAGCTAACACCTCTTCAGTCTTGCCCATGGGGGAGGTTAGCATGACAATGAATGGCCTTGCTCCTCCCTTAAGCAGGCAAGCCAGCTATCTATCCCTCATTCTTTCTTTACCCTTAATCAGCTCTGGCATACAGGTCCCTAATCATACCCGATTCAACCATTGCAAGGGTGGCTGCCTTGTTCTGGCACTACTTGAACAGCTCAGGAGTGGGGAAAGCTTCAGGAATATGAAGAGATTCAGGTATGAGAAGGGTTTTCAAACTGCAGGAAGTTTTTGGAATGTAAAGAGTTTCACAAATGAGAGGTTTGAAAGAAGAGATTCATAGACGGGGAAAGCTTCAACAATGTGAAGAATTTAAAATATGGTATAGTGCTTCTTTAATGAGACATGCTTTAGGAATAGGAAAGGTTTTCTTGTTTCTGTCTATCTGCCTGTCTATATATCTATCTAAATGTTTCTTAACTGGCTAAGTTGTATAGTCCTTGGAAACATTTCAGACACATACATACTTCTCAAGTGTCCAGATTTTCACCTCATATTTTTGGTCTGTTCCTCATAAAATTTGTGGTTATCTGGCAAATCATGGAGGAATGAAGTCATTAAATAATGACACACGTTTGAGTTTCAGACTTCATATCCTTTGAAAAATGCATGCTAACACAAATCTTGTTATTCTAGCAACTTTCTACGTTTATAAAATAAATATTTAAAATCAGCCCCTGTTTTGGGGTCTTTGATCCCTTGTCATTATTTTAAGCTTTGCCTAGATTTTTATGGGAAAGGACCTGAGATGTATGCTTAGCCCTTTAGGCAAAGGCAATAAACAAGATAACTCCAGTAATTATTCTTGGATTGTGTCATAGCACTGACTACAGACGTGCACACAATTCCAAATATGCACATTTCTCACATTATTTATGTGATGAGAGCAGACAGAGAGAGACATATTCAATACATTTCAGTTGAAGAAGAAATTGTCAGCATCTGTCTAGGTAGCAGTACAGAACATGCATATATTTTTAGGAATGGGGCACATTTAAGGAATAGGAACAGTTCTGGGAATGGTGAGAATTTACTAGGTGGGAAGAGTTGCAGGAGTGATGACATTTTCTGGAATGTTTTATGCTTTACTGCTATAGCAATAAGATGAGAGGTGAGAATTGATGTCTTGGAGTGAGATGACACACACGTAACAGGGGCTGCTACTGCAGTTACAGTGGTACAATCCAGACTTTCCTTTGACTCTGAGATGGTAACATATGATTCAACTGCAGGATATCTGGGTGATGGTTTTATATAAATCGGGGGGGTGGGGTTAAGGCAGGAGGAAGACAAATAAATGTAATCCAGTTAGTTTTACTGCTGTTTCTGAGAAAATGCTGCAGACCATTGAGAGGCATGACATGACAAACTTCATGAACTCATGAAGCTAATAGATGAGCAATGTGCGTGTGTTTACGCAAGTGTTGCCAGACAAATGCAACATAATTCTATGGGGGGGGTCTGCTGCAGCACCTACAGCAGCCTGGTATATATAATCTATATTAGTAAGGTAGATAGAAAAAGCACCACAAACATAAGAAATACAAGCTAGCAACTGGTGGTAACTGTAGCGAGGACATTCTAATGATCCATGTGCAATGGGGTAATAATTACATCTGGTCCTTACCAGCATATTTGCAATCAGTTTAACTAAGGAACTGGAGAACAGCATAAGTCTATTTTGAGGCAACAACAAAAATTATTCTGTATTCACTGATGGTAGGGAGGCATAAATTAGCTTTTAGTGATACCTGAATAACTTAGAACAATTGTTAAATGAAATGGTAGTAAAGTTAATGTAAAGAAAACACAATTGTGTAAGATCTTACTATAACAGTAGATGTCCTACTGTTCGCTGTTGCAGTATTCCCTACAGAAGGGATATTCTGCTGAGGATACCATGCATCTGGACAGCATACCAAAGCCTTAGACCCTTCTAAACACTATGCGTCAGAGGTATGGCCTACATCTGAGGAATAAGGTATATAAATGACGTACAACACCAAACCATCTGAATGGAACTGCCCTAGGAGAACCAGAACAACCCAAGTGGAAAACAATAGTAGAACATGTACATCCAGAAAGGGGAGAGAGAGGCTCCTCGGCTTGAGGACGATGAAAACACTGAGCAACATGAAGGAAAGAGGGAAGAAATACTGCAATAGTAAAAAGTAAGGTTCTGCACTACGTTCTTCCTTAGCACCATTATGGTATTCCTTACACAAGGGAGAGTGCTAAAAGTACTGAAGAAGGCAGGATGCACAAGATCCCTCCAAAAACCCATAGAGGATGAACCTGGCAAAGCCTACCCTAGCCATAGAAACCACATTCAACTTGTAATGCTTAGTAAAAGTATGCACAGAAGACAGAGAGACCTAGAGAAAAGCACCAGAAGGCCACTGCCCTAGTAGAATGAGCACAAGCAGGAAAAGGAACCGGCTTTCAATGAAAAGAATAACAAAAACAAATGGCTTTAGAAATCAAAGAGGGGATGGTTTGCTTAGAAACAGCTAAACAATTTCTTGGCATGAAAAGAAAGAAAAAGCCTCTCAGATTCCTAATATTTTTAGTCTTAGCCAAGTAGCATCTGAGTAAAGAATGCAGAACCCTTTCACTACTATTTTGAAGAGAGGGAAAAATGAAGGAAAATGAGTGGTCTGATTCAAAGACAAGTCGTTGACCACTTTTGGCATAAAGGACTGGTCCAAGGAGACACACTATCTCTGTGAAAAAAAAATAAACAAGCAGAAAAGGAGGGGCTGAAATAAGAGCTTGCAGCTCAGAAACTCTCTGCAGCAGTCAGAGCCACCAACACAGTCTTCCAGGTGCACAACTGCAAGGTAGAAGAAGCTTCTGGTTCAAAAGCTGGCTGAATCAGCTTCTCAAGAACAAAATGAAGGTCCAAAGAAGGAAGAATAGACTTTCTTGGAGGCCTAATGTGAAGGATACCTTTCAAAAACTACCTAACCTGAAATCTAGCAGGAAAGGGTGGATCCAAAGACAGACAGCCAAGCAGAAATGGCTGGCAGATGAGCTTTAACAGATAAGTATGGCATGCCAGAATTGAGCAACTCACACAAATAAGAAAGAACTGTAGGAATATCCACCAAAAGAAGGTCATGGTTTTTCTGGCCTCCTGCAAAATGTGGAGCATGCCCACAAAAAACTGGTGTTGAAAAGAAATTAAAATCCTATCACCCACAGAGTCAATTCTTTGGTGAGAAGATGAGGGTCAATGATAGATCCCTTGTTCTATGTGAGAAGATCCATCAGGTGACGTAACTTGTGATCACCTCTGGGCAGGTGAAAGAAAAGGGAAAGCCAGTGCTGTCTGGGCCAAAAGGGAGTCACCAGCAAGATTCTGGGTCTGTTCCACATGGTCTTGTCTTGGACCCTTGGCAATAGAGGAAGAGGAGAATAATCATATCGGAAAATGCCGTTCCAAGAAAAAGACATAGCGTCCACTTCCCAAGCCAGAGGACTTGCAATCTAGAACAGAAACTGGGAAATTGTCTGTTCAGAGGGGAAGTTCTACTTGAGGAATACCCTGTTGATGGACAATGTCTAGAAAAACCTCCATGTGAAGCATTTATTTGGAAGGATCTGTCCTAGACCTGCCCAGATTGTCTGCCACCATATTGTACTTTGAGAGAATGTAAACTGCCTAGACAGTCAGTGATGGCAGACAGCAAAACCTTAGACTATAAGGGTCAGCTTGCAAAGATGGTAAGACTTTGTGCACCTTTACTTATTCATGTACCATATGACTGTGGTGTTGTTTGCAAAAATCCTGAGGGTACCCAGAACCCAGAGAGAATGCAAAGCATGAAACAATAAAAGCAGAGCTCTTATCTCCTTGATGTTGATGTAAGTCCTTTACCTACTGCGGAGGCCAGTCCCCCAGGCCCTGACATTGCTGTAGGAAGTCCTCCAACCTGGATCTGAAGTATATGTAAACAGCTCTTGGGTGGGGGAAGGCACCTGAAAGGAAAACTTGTATTCAGAGACAAGGCAAGAAAGGGATGGAAAGTCCAGAAGATGACAATGCTGAAGCTAAATTATTTTGAGGTACCACTGGAGATTGCACGTGTGGAGCCTGACCCAAGGAACCATCTGAATGACAAAGGGCTTAAACACCAGGGCTCGATGAAACTCTCCTGCTGAACTGTGTATCACAAGAAAATGTGGTCATGTGACGGGGTCAGGATTCACTTTTTGAGAGAGAGAGTGAAACCCACACTACAAAGAAAGAGCAGGTGAATATGAGATCCTGCAGAAGAAGCTGCTAAGGGGCTTGAATAAGCAGGTCATCCAGGCAGGGGAAATATATGAACACCATAGAGTCTGTAAAATGCTATGAATGGGCCAAGACACTTTGTGAAAATCCATGGTGATGTCAAAAGACCAAAAGGCAAAGCAGGGAACTAGTGATATAAAGAAGAAACAGAGAACTATAAATACTTCCTGAAGAGAGAGTGAATAGGACTATAAGGACAGGCATCCTTCAGGTCCAGAGGTACCAGAAAGGTCTGAAGAAATTGTAACTGAAGATTCAACATTTTGAAATAAGGGAGTTTCAAAAATGTGTTAAGAAAGGGGAGATCTAGAATGGGTCTCCAAAGGCCCTCCTTTTTTCGGAAACAAGCACATTTTTGAGTAAAGTTCTTTGTCCCTGTGGGACAGAGGAACTGACTTAATAGTCCCTTTTACCAAAAGGTCCTGAAGAAGAGAAGAGAAAAGAAGAGAAATGAGGGATTTGGCAAGAAGGGGTTGCAGTATCCCTGAAAAAAGAAGGAAGGGATTTCTAAGTTATGAAGTAACCATTTTGGATGACTGAAAGAACCAATAATCTGTAGAGATGTGCTGTCAAATTGGAAAAGACAATGTTAACTTGTGAAAAATGGGAATCTGACCAAGGGTGACAGAAGGGTGAATGTCAGATAGAGACAGATTTGTCAGGAAAGTAAATCTTCTCTTCTCTAGAATCCTAAGCAAATGTCTCAGAAAATACTGGTCTGGAAGACTTCTTACCCTTCAAGGGTTCTTTAGGATGCCTATGCACAAGAGACAAGTCTTAGAGAGGCAGTTCCTTTGAAATTTAGGTACAGGGGGAGATAAAGATTTGCTTAAGATCCTGCATAACCTTCCCTGTATATTGTAAGGTTGTAAAGAGGTCTGCAACAGCAGAGCCAAACAAATTCTGAGTATCCAAGGGACACTCCAACAACTTGGCCTTAATATCCTCAGGGAGTGATTGCATCCAAAGCCAGGAATGTCTGAGACAGTTGCCTGAGAAGAGACATCAACAGTATCACAGCTGCATTTGACTGGAATTTGAATGGAGAGTAACATGTGAAGAAGAACCCAATAAGGAAATGGCAGATGTCTTAACTTTAGAGTCAGGCATGTCAGCTGAAACACCCCCAAACTTAGACAACAGAGCCAGAACATACCCGGTCATATGGAATTAGTAATTTATGGTGCTGAAGGCTAAGGTGGCAGAGGTATACACCTGCCTTACCATACCTGCCCACACTGCTACTATCCTTATCAAAAGTTAAAAGCTAGGAGGAAGAAATCAGTTTAGGAGGTTTATCAGCAGAAAGATGCATCACTGCAGGGTCAGCAGAAGAATTCTTGTTCAAGAAGTTTTGAGCCTCAGGGACTTTGTCAAGCCTATCAGCTTCTTTTAGGAGCAGGAGGCTAAGATTCTGGAGGCTGTGAAGCAGAAGTAAAAGTATTCAAGAGGTTTTCCACAACAATATACACTGCAAAAGGCAAAAGAGAGTCCATTTGTGGAAGGTCCTAATATTTTTCTGGACCTCAGACATTTGGGATCTTTCTCGCTGGAAATGCTCAGTCATTTTAATAATGGTGTCCTCAAAGGACAGCTCCTCAATATGGGAATTAGGGATGATAATATCATTTCCATCAGACCCCAAGTAAGAGGGGAATGGATCTGGGAAGGGTAAATGAAGGAATCTTCCTCCAATCCAGCTCTTTCTCTTAATCAAAGGAGTCAGAAACCCTAAGTCTTTTAGAAGGAGTGGAAGTGAAAGCAACAGGTGGCAATACCTGATAGCATTTTAAGGCCATGAGGTCTAAAAAGACCACAAGTGAAATCCTGCTGCTCTTTATAGGGGTCCTCTGTAACAGGGGCTCCATGCCTAGTCTTTTGCTTTTTCTTAAAAGGAACCCCAGCTTTAAAATGTTCAGAGGCTCTGAATCCTGCGTAACCTCAAATGGGAATCAGGAACTTGCAGGGACTTCCACACTTACTAAAATCTGGGTAAACCCCTTGTTCCTACAGATAAGATACACCATGGCTCTCTCTTCTCATCTCCCAATGACATAGGCTCAACTTTGATAGACGTGCAGATAGCCAGCCCCTTGTCTGCCTCCAACAGGGTTGCACATGTTGCCTGCAACAGAGGGAGGAGGTGTCAGAACCAGACAGTCATTGAGTCCTATGGAGACATCTGGTAGAGGCTGGACAGCAAAACTCAAACACATCTTTTTGGATTTATTTTTGGTAAGTAGCTGAACATCCACAATGGGTGTAATCAAAAGCCATGGTTCCCTGAACTTTCGATTCTGTTTTTTAAATACATAGATAAAGATGACAGATGGTTGCGCAGGAACCTTGGGTACAAAGGCCTGGCAAATTTCACACTGAATGTGATCGTGGCTGGTGCCTAAAGAGAAAAGACACTGTTTGTGTCTGTCTTTATGGGGAGTCTGCCTCCCAACTCACATTTCCCCTTTTTGGATTACATGCGAAACAAGTGTAGCACACCCACAGGTGTAGCAGAAGAGATATGGGTTCCTTCCTGCCTGACTCTGGTGACACCACTATTAGGCCCAACACACCAAGGTGGCAAGAGTGACAGATTTTATTCTAGTTGACATATCTAGTTTAAAAAGACAATAGCACAACCATAAACAAATTATTTCAACAGTGCACCAGTTAGCAATAAGGCAAGGTGAGATATGCATGCAATGAAACCATACATCCACTGTCTTCCCTAGAACTCAACAGAAAAAGTTCTTGATATTCAAACATGCACAAAGAAGGCAATATCAATGAGCAGTAAAGCTTTATAATGCAGCAATATAAACATGGGAAAAATGCAATGTCATTAAGCAATAAAAGAGTTACAATACAGATATGAGAAAAATGCAATGTCATTGAGCAGCAAAATTCTTGGAGGCAGCAGTACTAACACAAGCAAAATGCATTGTCACTGAACAATGAAGATTTATAGTGCCACAATACAAATATGAGAGAATGCAATGTCATTTAGCAGTATTAATACCCTCTACCCCTCTTGATCAATTCTAAACAGACAAATTGTGAAACACTTTATTATACCCTGTTCACTGGCCACTGACTACTTACAGTCTTGCTGCCAACATGATGAGGCCCAAGTTGGAGCTCATATGGATCCCAGTTATTTGTAATCCACAAAGCATTGGGGGGGGGGGACCACAATCTTATAAAAATATAAAATGATGGCCAGAGCCTCTCACCACTCCGTCAAGAATATCCTAGTGTCCAGGCACTGTGGTTCCTCTGATGAGCAAAGTAGAAAAATCACCTACCGGAACTCTGGTAATCATCTATGGTTTCTCTGTACTAGGCCCAAGAGAACTCCTTTTCTTGCTGAATCATAGCAGGCATGGAACTACTGGCTTCAGACTTCTCTCCTGATTTCACAAAATAGCATCATCCAGGATTTCAGCAAGAGACAGACACAGTCTGCTACTTCCAGTCTTGCTGCAAGGCCCTTTTTCCCTTCAGCTATGTGTTTCAGTCTTCCCTCCTTCAGCTAGTGTTCCAGTCTCTTCTTTCACTTTCAAAATTGTCTTTTATATTCCTGAAAAGGAGCTACACCTTGTGCTGTAATGGAAAACTATAGTCTATTACTTCTACAATGAAATACAGGGGGAGCTACACTCTCTCCCCATTTGAAAATCTTGGGTCCCCTCAAGTCAAAGGTAGAGTAGCAGAAAATATTTACAAGCACTAATGCACCATCAACTGAACAATATTTTTGCATTCAAAAGGTACATTCCACCAAGGGTAATCAGCCTTATGCTTAACTTGGGATGGGGTGTCACCACTGCAGTAGGAGGCATATGGATTATGGGTGCAGACCATCTGATGAGCTGTGGTTACAGGTTCATTTGTACTATGTCCCAGACTAAGGTAAGTCTCTGTGGGTGCCAAATCAGTCCCTGCAGTTTGGGTTTGGAAGAGATAGCTAAGGAATTTTGCTTGGAAGGTTTGTCACTCACATCACACTCAATGTCCAGTTCTTCAGTAGGTATATTGTCTACTTCTAAGATCTCCTCTTGTATAACTTCACTTTTGTTTTCCATAATGGTATGACTGTCCTCAGCACTATTTTCTGAAGTTTGCATAGCAGGGCCTCCATCAGTATCCGGTTCTGCAAGAGGCACAGAAACATTACTTAGTCTATTGCTAGGTCTGGGCTGCTTAAAATGACAAGGGATGAATTCTAGTGGATTTACATTGAGATTACAGCCCACAGGGTCTTGATCATTCTCATAAAAAAGCCCACTGAACCCCCAGTCATCATCACTGCCCTCCTCTCCAGCAGGAGGAAGCATAGGCTCTTGAATATTGGAGAGGATAGTTCCTCTCCACCTTAGCCTTCTGGATTGCCTTGAGTTAGGCTTCCGCTGAGCCATTCTGGGTTCTGGATTCATGAGTCTCACTGATTTTGCCAAAGGCATTAAGTTGTTTTGGTTCCAGGTTTTAATGGGTCCTTCTTTCCCCTCAGGGCAAACTTGCTAGACAGGGATATTAGGTAGCTGAGAACAAATTATGTAAATTTCAGATCCCCAGTGGTCAGCTAGTTTATGCTTTCCTTGTAGTCCCAAATTTCTCAAAAAAACTTTGTCCCCTGGCTGCAAATCATGCATCTTTACTTTTTTGTCACAGTGAACCTTGTTTCACTGATGTCTTTGTCCTGTTGATTTTTCAGCAAGCTCATAAGCCTGTCTGAGGTTCTTCTTGAGTCTCTCCATATAACTGCCGTGAGATTACACTGGTGTGTATCATCAGCTGTGACTCCAAAGGTGACGTCAACAGGAAGACAAACTTCTCTTCCAAACATTAGGAAATAAGGAGAGAATCCTGTAGCATCATTTTTAGTACTGTTGTAAGCATGCACCACTGTGGCTACATGTCTACTCCATTGACTCTTCTTCTCAGCAGATAGTGTCCCCAACATGTCCAGTAAAGTTCTGTTGAAACACTCTGGCTGAGAATCTCCTTGAGGATAAGGAGTGGTGCAGCTTTTTTTGGAATCCCAACAGATGGAGTAGTTCATGGACAAGCTTGCTCTCAAAATCACGTCCTTCATCAGAGTGCATCCTTTTTGGCAGGCCATAGTGTACAAAGAACTTCTCAAGTAGTAGTTTTGCCACTGTAATAGCTTTCTGATCACGAGTGGGAAATGCTTGAGCACACCTGGTATAGTGGTCTGTCACCACCAGCACATTACTGATCCCTCCTTCATCCGGTTCAATGCACAGAAAATCTATACAGACCAGTTCAATGGGTCCACTACTTTCCATTTGACCCAATGAGGCAGCTCAGATCAGCAGAGTCTTTCTCTGAATACAACGAAGACAAGTATGACAATAATCCTCAACATCTTGCTTCATGCATGGCCAGTAGAACCTGTCTAATGGAACGAAGACATGTATGATAATAATCCTCAACATCGTGCTTCATTCATGGCCAGTAGAACCTGTCTAATGTAATGAAGACATGTATGACAATAATCCTCAACATCTTGCTTCATGCATGGCCAGTAGAACCTGTCTCATACCAGACCCATAGTTCTATCATAACCAAGATGACCATGTTCATTATGCAGTGACCGGAGTGCTACTTTCTCTATACTTCTGAGGAAGCAACAATTGCCATTTTTCACTGCCGAGGGCACTAGGAGATCCCCTATACACTAGTCCATTTTGTATCTGGAGTCTGTCACATTCTTTGGCCAAAAGTCTTGCCAGAGGATGAATACCCATGCTTAGCATATTAACTTATTTCTTCTCTAAAGTAGCTACCACCAGCTGACCTATGGGGTCTTCTCTTTGATCTCTCTTGAGGTCACTGTTACTCAGAGCTGGTAGCGATGAAGCCTGTAAAGTGACCAGATTACAGTAAGCTTGGGGTATGCTTGCTGCAGACAGACCCAACTTCTTGGCCCAACATTCAGTGTATTGATAGCAGGTTGCAATCTAACACATAGCTGTCACCCCTGGTGCTGGTATTTCCACCCATTCATCGTTGGGGTGCAAATCTCCCTGAGGTCTTCTGGACAGACCATCAGCATCTCCATTTTCATGCCCTGGGCAGTATTTCAAACTTTGTTCACATACAGAAACATGAGAACTATTAAGAATGTTCTAGCTTATAAAGATTTTGAATATGTGAATGCTACTTCCCTTAATGGACTAGGTAATGGTACCTTTAATTGTTATAATTGTGTTGCTGTAGTGATATATACAAACAGAGAGCTGATTCTTCAGAATGTGGTAGTAGTTTTGTTCATCCTGTCACTAAGAAGATATTTACTTTTCGGTGCCATGCAACTTGTATGACAAGTAACATTGTCTATTTGGCAACGTGTGAGGCATGCACTTGTTTCTATGTCGACAAGACGACTAGAAAACTTAAGGAAAGCATCATAGAGCATAAATCAAGTATAAGGAGGGGAGTGGAGACTAATGCTCTATCTAAGCATATTTTAAATTGTGGTTCTACACACAGTTTCAAGTTTAGAGTAATAGAATGTGTTGTTAGCTCTATCAGGGGAGGGGATTTGTGTAATCATTTAGATAATAAAGAATATGAGTGGATAGTAAGGCTAGCAGCTAATACATCCCCTGGATTAAATTTTGATGTTTCCTTAAAACCTGTTCTAATAAAAATACAACACACTAAGTTAAAGTAATATAGGTAATATATGTGCATGTAAATGTAAATATAAGTACACAAAAGTAAGCAAATATATGTATGTATGAATTTTATCTAATTTTACTTGCTTATGTCTTAAAATTATAAGTAATGTAATTATTTTAATGTATTAGTCACATGACCATGGCTGCGGGTCACGTGATGTGTTGGGCGTGTATTTAATGTCTGATTTTAATGTACCTGTGTCTATCATTGAGAAAGGGTCTTGTACCTGAAAGCTTTGTGTTTGATAAAGGTGTGTTTTTTACCTCAACTTTTTCGTTGTGCTTTGTACTTTTGACTCTGCAGCAGTATATACTCAGTATTTCAAACTGAAATTATAATTGCATAGAGCTGCCATCCATCTGTGGCCAGTAGCATCCAGCTTTGCAGTTGTCTAGATATATGTCAGAGGATTGTTGTCAGTCTGCACTTCAAATTCAGCCCCATAGAGATAGTCATGCAGCTTGTCCACTACCACCCACTTTAAGCAAGGAATTCCAACTTATGTGCATGGTAGCTTCTTTCTGTGGGGGATAAACTCCGACTGATAAAAGCCACAGGTCTCAGCTTCTTGTCATATTCCTGGTAAAGGACTCCTCCTAAGCCATCCCTGCTAGCATCCACATGTAAACTGTATGGCTTTGTTGAGTCAGCATATGCCAGCACAGGGGCATGTGTGAGGGAATACTTAAGCTGTTCAAATAACTCTTCACAGTCAGGAGCCCAACGACTCCTGATGAGTTCTTTAGAACCTCTTGATCCCTTAGGATTTTTCACAAGGATATCTTCATCTGTTTCATCTGCTTCCTCATCATTTCGGAGCAAATGGTTGAGGGGTCTTGCTATCTTTGAATATCCTTCCACAAACCTTCTATAGTAATTGCAGAACCCCAGGAAAGATTACAGCTCTGTGATAGTTTTGGGTCTGGGCCAAGATGTCACCGCTTCAACTTTGCTGGAATCTGTGGATATTCCATTTGCAGAAACTACATATCCCACATAGGTCACAGAAGGTTGGAAGAACTAGCATTTGTCCAATGACAACTTCAGGCCTTCCTTCTCAATCCTGTCCAATACCTTCTTCAGTCTTTCTTCATGCTCCTCTAGGGTCCTCCCAAAAAAATGTCATCCAGGCAGACTAAGACTTTCAGAAGATGCATGTCTCCAACTGTTCTTTTCATGATTCTCTGGAAAGTTGCCGGTGCATTTCATAAACCTTGAGATAGGCGATCAAACTCAAAAAATCCCAAAGGGGTGATGAAGGAAAGTCTTCTCTTTATCTTCTGGGTGCATAGGGATTTGATGGTTTCCACTCCTTAAGTTTAGCACACTGAACCACTTACTGCCCACTAGGCAATTTAGAGCATCTTCAATCCGGGGAGTTGTGTACTGGTCTGGAATGGTTCACTGATTCAGAGTAAGATAGTCAACACACATGCGAACTGACCCATTCTTTTTCCTGAGAATGACAATGGTAGAGGCATATGGACGTCTTGACTCTCGAATTATCCCTGCATCTTTTAGTTCTTCCAAATGTTTTCTTAAGTCCTCCAGGTCTCCTGGGGCTACTCTTCTGGAATGTTCCCTGAAAGGCCAGTCCTCTCTTACTCTTATTCGGTGTTCTGCACTTTTTGCACAGCCCATATTTAGTTCACTAGTAGAAAAACAATTTTTCTTTTTCATTAGTAGCTCTTTAACTCTGGTTAGCCACTCGGGGGGAAAGATACCACCTCCTATATCAATAACTTCCAGCTTCAACTCGTTGGTCCTGCTCTCATTCCTTGTCAACACAGAAGCAGGTAAGGGAGTGGCAGCATAAACATTAACCAAACGCACTTGTGAATGCAGGACAATGGGAGTATTTCCTTTATTTTTCAACCCCACAGGCAAAGTGTTATAAGGATGCTTTAACTTGCCCACAGGCCAAACTTCTGGGACTAGTTCCAGCCCCGCTGGCAAGTCACTTTCTGGATCCATTTCCATCAAGAGATGAGAAGAAACTGTTTGTCCACACATCCTCACTTTGGCTCTCAAGCAGGTGACCTGACCAGGATGAATTATATGCTCTTTCCCAGACAGGATTCATACATTACCAATTTTATCTTTCTTAATATCCTTCTCCCTTTGAAGGGCACATAAAACTGGTCTTAGGAGAGGATGTAGTGTTGGGTGTTCCTGAGTCAACTGAGGCATTAGCATTCTTCTGTCGAGGTCAGTATTCGACCCCACTAAAATAGATGCTGAATCCTTTCCTTTTGGCCTGGGGCACACAACAGCGAGTGTTTCAAAAACTTCTGTTGACCCAACAACTGCAGTGGAAAATTCTAACATGAGTGAGACGTAACAATCATAAGGGAACATTGTGTCACTTAGCCCCCAGATCTTCAAATTTCTAACTTTTGAAGTGGCAAATGCTTTAAGTATTTTTGGTAGAAATCTCTCTATAGAATGATGATTTGTGCACCAGTATCCAACAGTGCTTTACTATACCCTCCTCCTATTTTTACTGACACGACAGGGGACGGTCCCAGTAGGCCATCGGGTAGTTTCTGTCTCTGGTGTTGTTCAGTTGTACGGCAGTCAGCATGAGGTTGAGGTACCACTGGTTGACCTCGCCATTTTAACAGATAAGACTCTTGCTTAGTAATGCTTTGCGGTCTCAGATGCTGAGACTTTAGCTGAGATGGCTTTCCAATTTGGTTATTCACCTCAGATGAGCTGAAAGTGCACATAATGGGTAGTTTCTTTCCCCTGTTACAAGGGTTAGTGTAGAAAGGAGATTCAGGATGCTGCCTTGATGTTAGATTTTATGGAGTTCTTTGTAACTGGGCACTCAGCTGGCTCCTTCACGGAGGCCCTTTGAAGTTTCCCTGCATTGCACTAGCCAATAATAGTTCATTCACTTTTTTCAAGTTCTCTGCATTTGGACACTGTTGCTTTATATGCCCTGCATCCCTACAGCGAAAGCAAAATCCAGTAGGAACTTTGAGCATTGGCTGATTCAGTTCTTCCCTGAGTCCTTTCGTGGAGGTTCTAGCTGATGTATTCCTCCCTTCAGCTAAAGTTACCATGGCTTTCTGCAATTCTGCAATTGTCTTGGTGACTTGAGCTATGGTGTCAGTCAGGGAAGACACCTGCATCTGCAACTGTGACACCTCTACATTGTGGACACTCTGGGCCATGACTCCTATTTGAGTAGTGAGCGTGGCTATAGGCTCCTGCTGGTGTTCACTCACTGTTTTAATGAGCTTTGGCTTCCAACAGGGCTTCCTCCTCCCTCACCTCTTTAACCAACTGGGAATAAGTTAGTCTCTTCCCTATTTCTCGTCCTCATTTTCCACAAAATTGGATCCATAGATTAAGCTCCCTGTAACATTTGTCCAATCTGTACTTGGTCAGCTACTTTCAGATCTACCCCCTTCTTTAGGATGATCTGGTGGAGCATTTTATCTAATTGCTTAATGTAATCAGATAGTTTCTCACCAACTTCTTGGTATGTATGTTCAAATTGATACAGTAGGTCAGCAGCCCTCTCAGTCCTTCCAAACACATCCTGCAGTACTCCTAAATAGTCCTTGGTCATGCAATCTTGCTTAACCATCCTTAGGTTGCATATGGTATCCACAGCTAATCCCTTTAGACTTTCAGCTATCCACTGCTTCTTCTGAGATTCTGGGATATCTCACTCCTCTAGGACCTGTGAAGCCTGATCCATCCAGGATTCAAAATCTTCCTCTCCTTGAGGTGTGGGTTGTTTGCCAGAAAAGAAACACAATTTGCAGTAGCCAAACCCAGTGAATGGCTGTGTAGGCTTTAAGCATTTTTCTACAATACTTCCCAAAGCATTTAAAACTTAAGACCCTATAGTATTTATAGGCAGTGAGCTGCAGCCTCTGGTGTAAAGTTCTGACCTACTTGGATAGCTTCCACAGGTATTTTCTCTGCTGCTGAGGTAGTGCACTTCTCAGGGATTACCACAGTCTGCACTCTCACCTGAATTGTGTACACTTGAAGGTTTGTGCTCATACACTAAAGGACTTTTCCATTCTAATAAGGCCAATGTGCTGTGCTCGGCATGGTCCATAGTGCTGTCTAATAAAAATCCAAGCCCTACAACTGGGAAGGATCCTGTGACTTGATGTATTTGCATATCAATCCATGTGACCCCTGGCAATACCAGAACTAAGCAATGCTCTGACTGAGCATTGTGCTGTTTGCACCACTTAGTGGCTACTTCTGGGTTCATGTTTCTGCTGGATTTGCTTTCCACACATACAGGGGAATAGGGTGGAGTCCAAGGCAGTACAGGCAATCCCAGATGAGCCCCCAAATGTAGCACACCCGCAGGTGTAGCTGAAGAGATATGGGTTCCTTCCTACCTGACTCTGGTGACATCCCTATTAGGCCCAATGTGGCAAGAGTGACAGATTTTATTCTAGGTGACACATCTAGTTTATAAAGGCAATAGCACAACCATAAACAAATTATTTCAACAGTGCACCAGTTAGTAATAAGTCAATGTGAGATATGCATGCAATGAAAACATACATTCACCCTCTTCCCCAGAACTCAACATAAAGGTCATGGCATTTGAACATGCACAAAGAAGGCAATATCAATGAGCACTAAAGCTTTATAATGCAGCAATATAAACACAGGAAAAATGTAATGTCATTAAGCAATAAAAGAGTCATAATACAACAATACAGATATGACAAAATGCAATGTCATTGAGCAGCAAAATTCTTGAAGGCAGCAGTACTAACATGGCAAAATGCATTGTCATTGAACAATAAAGATTTACAGTGCCACAATACAAATATGAGAGAATGCAATGTCATTCAGCAGTACTAACACCCTCTACCCCCTTGATCAATCAAACCAACCATGAAACACTTTATTATACCCTGTTCACTGGCCAGTGACTACTTACAGTCTTGCTGCCTGCATGATGGGGCCCAAGTTGGAGCTCATACGGATTCCATTTATTTGTAATCTACAAAGCATTTTTGGGGGGCATAATCTTATAAAATTTTAAAATGATGGCAAGAGCCTCCCACCACTCCATCGAGAATATCCTAGTGACTAGGCAGCATGGTTCCTCTAATGAACAAATTAGAAAAATCACCTACCAGAACTCTGGTAATCACCTATGGATTATCTGTACTAGGTTCAAGGGAACTCCTTTTCTTGCTAAATCATAGCAGGCGTGGAACTACTGGTTTCAGACTTCTGTCCTGATTTCACAAAATACCATCATCCAGGATTTCAGCAAGAGTCAGACACAATCTGCTACTTCACTTTCCTGTCCCAAAACACTGGAAAAGAAAATCCAGTCATGCTGCAAGGCCCTTTTTCCCTTCAGCTACGTGTTTCAGTCTTCCCTCCTTCAGCTAGTGTTCCAGTCTCCTCTTTCACTTTTGAAATTGTCTTTTATATTCCTGAAAAAGTGCTCCACCTTGTGTTGTAATGGAAAACTACAGTCTATTACTTCTACAATGAAATACAGTGGGAGGTACACAAGTAACCAAAACAAGAGAAATAGGAAGGAGCCGCAGCAGGTTACTTATCTGCCTCAGTAGCTGAAACAATGGAATAACCACTTACAGACCAAATTAAAAAAACAGCATTTGAACTGGTGGCAAAGAAGTTCTGAATATTTGGAGCTGGCATGTCACTAATGTACCTTAGGCCTCGGACATAACATATATATTTGACATACAGACCTTAGAAGGCTCTAAGGTTTTGGTATGCTGGCTGGACATATGGTAATCCTCAGCAGGATATCCTGTTTATAAAGAATATTGTAACAATGATAAGGTAGAACAGCTGCAGAGCTACATATGTATGAGTTAAGAGTTATTAGGAATACAGTACAGACCTGTGGGATAGAGTGATAGGATAAAAAGGACCAAAGAAGTTGGGGTGACAACTGCCTATGAAGTCAGTCATAAAACACAATGTTAGCTAGTTGTGGCACTGACCAGCAGGATGTTGAGGTGCATGCAGGATGATATGGACACAAAGGGAATTCACTGTCATTCATCCATGTGACATCATGACGCAGGGCATTGGTAAAGCCACACATGCTGCAGTAGCTGGAACTTTACAAATGGAGCCACCTTTATGGGGAGAAGGTTCACAAGTGGAGTTTGTGTAGCAGTCTGAAGGCTCTGGGTTTGCATACTTTGGGAGAAGCAAGGCACTGCTGCAGTGTCATTTAACCTAATGGCTGATGAATAAAGAGAGACAGTGTTCTATTTTCAACTCACTCTCTGTTTAATGCATCTTAGAACCATGGCCTGTTTTCCTACTACCCTCTGTTACCATCTTGCTCCAGAAGTATCTCCTCCATCACTCCACATTCCTGTTTAATGCCTGAATCTGACAGCATGTAATATGTCCATGACATGCAGTGGCCAATGAAAACTGTACGTCGTTTACACACATACTTGTTTGTAAATGTAAACGTTCACCCTAGGATCTTATCTGATTGATTGACTTATCCGCTGCTGAGTACACTTGATGGATATTTGTAATGGATTACACAATTATTTTCACTCTTTTCCCCTCATATATATTAGCCATTCATGTATTGCTCTTACTGCAGCTATAAGTAGCCTGTCTGTTCTTGTTACTGCATGTTGGTATCATCTTGTGTCAATGGCTACTTACAGTATATTCTGAAACATTGCATATTGCATTTCTACTGGTGTGGTGGTTCTCATGTTTATATGGTTGCTTTTTGCCTCCATCCAGTGGTGTGTTTGAAAAAAAAAAGGTCTAGATGGACCAGATTGCTTACTAAGCCAACATATATATTAGCCAACCCACCAACCGAATATGGTTGGGGTGATGGGTACTACCATAACCTGTCATCGAAAGTGGAGAAATGTAGATCAACAGAAGTTTTAAAGGAAACTAGAAGTGGGTCAAAACATGGATTGGGCATTAAGAGGATGGGCAACTGCCAAGGATCTAACTGAAGCAAAGAGACAGACTAAACAGGGAATCTGTCTTTTTCTACTCGCTTGTCTGTATAACTGCAAACAGTTTATAATGTACATTTGATATATACACTAGAAGTATAAAAAGACAAAGGGAGGGTGGTGAGGCTAAATATAGCAAGTAGGTAGCGGGTGTGCAGAGGAGGAAAGTGAGAAAATGCTGACTTGGCCAAAGGCTTTGATTCACTGTAGAACCCTTTCTCCTACCAGAGTGAGCACATATTCAGTGGCGACATCATTAACCTCAATCAATGTTTCTTCATGGCTGAACAAGTTAGCCTCAGAGTCCTTCAGGGCTCCATCCATGTTCCCTTACTGGTCATTGTTCTCAGTAACAATTTAATATCACACTTCATAACATACCAATACTTTTTTTATGCTGATGACATGATTATCTGGACTTTGAAGTCATTCCTCTCCTGTATTTGCACTATGCATAAAAATTAGCTGAAGACAGTTGTCTCTTGATTCAGTTAAGTTTAACATCTATAAAGAAATACTGTTTTAAATATTATTGTGCTATGGGAATATATATCAAGACAGGAATTCCTCTTCACTGAAATGAAAGTATGAAAGAAGCAGAAAATTAGGAATCTATAATTTCAGTTTTCATGGTAGAAAAGAAAAACATATCACTTATGAAAAAAATAAGAATGCTATATTATTTAAAAGCTAGATTGACAAAGGACCAGTAATGACTGACAGAGGACTCATGCCAAACAAATGTGACTGAGTTTTTGTCTGGGTGACCAAAAGAGAAGCTAAGTGAGACATTAGGGACATGCCCTGCCTTACTTTTAATTACGTTTTATAAACAGTAACACCCACAAGTTTAACAGGCACCAACTAACTATGGAGTATTATATTAAATTGGTATTCCTTTCCAAATTTCATTGTTTATTAAATTCTACAGGGAAAATCTTCATATGTGTGTTTATTCCTATATTTGCACCTGAGATGCATTAAAATATGGAGAACAATACATGAATTTAGGTAACTACATCACTAAAAACAAGTATATATGTACTTACATTTTTATAGAATGATGTGTATTTTGGGTGCTTGCTAGAAGTATCAGTGCTGTGATTAAACTTGCTGATAAAAGTGTGGACGTGGCTTTAATGACAAAGAGCAGTCAGATAATGGTATTTTAGTTCACAGTTATTGAATGCTTAGGCATTTTATACCATATTGTTCTATTACCCGAACGGGCTTGTTAAAGGGTGGAATGACAATATATAATATCTAGATTTAAATAACAAGCACTTTGATAAGAACAGTACTGATTCTTTGTCTCTTCATTTCCATAAATGTGCAGTAATATATAGCTTAAGATTCACACAAATGCCACTAAATTACCACTGAAGCCAATTACATCTGGGCATAGTTCCCTCACATAACCTATTTCACAAGTTATTGATTTTTATTTCTTGCCTCAGATGAACTTTTGTCCCGGCCTTATAAAGAGCATTATTGAGTGAATTAAAAGCAATCAAGATTTAAAAAAAATCAGACAAGCATATTTTGGTTGCTAAGGATATTGGAAGCATGTAGAGTTTTGGAATTCCGTGTGTGTGTGTGTGTGTGTGTGTGTGTGTGTGTGTGTGTGCGCATGTGGGTCGGTGGGAGGAGGGGGTTCCAAATCAAATATTAACGTGCAAAACCAGTTATTCATGTATTTTTAAATGTTTCTAGAAGATGCTTAAGTCTTTATTAATATTTTATTTATATGTTTACTGGGATAGTGCACTGATCTCATAGGACCATTTGCAGGCATAGCCCTGGTGAAGAGGAACAGAAGAAATGAACAAAACAGACTTACAGATATAAGGATATGCTATAAAACATATAGGTATTTACAGATACAAAAAATGCTATAACATTTAGTTCAAGAAGCAATTTACAAAGTCAAAACATGGATGGAAAAATGGGATTAGTCTTGTTTGAATCAAATTTATTTTTGTTACAAACTGAATGAGTAGTGACTGGACTTCATCTGCATATGTTTAACATACAGATATTACATGTTTAACATACAGATATCTTTTCAGGAGACACTTTCAAACAGCCTACTGGTAGTTTAGTTTTGATGTGCATGTGTGTATGTGTGTATATGTCAGGGAGGAGCAGGAAGGTGACAATCATATGATAGTCACATGTCAGGGAGGAGAAGGAAGGTGACGATCGTATGCTAGTCATATGTCAGGGTGGAGCAGGAAGATGACAATTGTATGCTAGTCATATGTCAGGGAGGAGCAGGAAGGTGACAATCGTATGCTAGTCATACGTCAGGGAGGAGCACAAAGGTGACAATCATAAACTACTGTCTTTCAGCTTTTCCCGGTTAGGGGTCACCACAGCAGAACTCCGGTCTGCTAATGATTGGCAGTGGATTTTTACAGTGCCAAGGTGCCAGCCTGATGCCCAACCTTCAAAGAAGGCACACCCATTCATGCAAGCACCTACCTGCATGTCTTTAAATGCTACTCGACCACGGGGAGGATATGCTAGTCATATGTCAAGGAGGAACAGGACAGATTAAGATAGAACAGACTGGCAATGAAAACTGGCTCTTAGGTTAAGGACTGTCCCCTTACTACTGGCAAAGGAGAATGTATTGCATGGGAGATTAAGTAGTATCAGACAACTATAAGTGATCTAATTATTACTTACAGTGTGGTTTTGGAAAAAGGCACCTTTATCCAGGGTCTTCTGTCTCTCTTTAGCTTTAGGGTTGCTCCACAGGAGAGGCTCTGGGTAAGTTTGGGGATGGTCAGGAGTCCCTGGCCAGGTGCTGTACAGCTGCAGTTTGTGCCAATAGATAGGAGGGTCAGATCATGCAGTTGTGCGATGCTGAAATGAAAAGCCATTTGTTGTTTGTTGACATGTACCTAACAGCCATTCAGGACATTCAGCTGCAGTGGAGTCAGTGAGAGCAGTGCTTAACAGAGTAACACCTACTGGTTGTACAGTCTTGCTGGGGGATTCAACACTCACATGGAGAATGATGGATATACATGAAGGGATATATCATCAACTAGATCAGTGAATTGCTATTGTTTTTCTCTGTTACTCTTGAATTGTCCATGATTAATACTGTGTCAAACACAGAAATTCATGTAAGTTTAGCTAACACCAGAACACGTAGCAACAGAGATTAGTGACTTGGTGCTTATATCAAGGCTGGCTTTAGGCCAGTTAGATCTATTTGACCCAATAAGACATGATCCCCCACACTAGGTTATGACATGGCCATTGCACCTTAATGGGCCCAGAGATTTGCCTAAGAGACACTACAGCAAAGTACAAGGCATTTTCCTTCTAGCAGTCTTGCTGCCATAGTTGTTGCAAGTCATGTTAGTGGAAAAAAAACAACATTCCCCATCATGCACTGCACTAGTTGTTAGCCCAGTACAATTAGTAACTGCTACTTTACACCTCTTGTAAGCAACAGTGTCAGCTGATCAAGCTGCTATAGTGGTCATTTGGTGGTTTTGGTGCTCAATTGGGTTTTAAACCCAAAACTGGTCAGATTAACACCACACCAATAACTGCTCTGAAGATAATAAGACCAAACTTAATATGACGACTGATAGGGAGATACTGTTTTTGTTTTGCTTCTCTTGCTGACATGAAATTTATAGAATGGTTGCTAATAAATATAATTATAAGAAATAACTGTGTGATAGTCTGAGACAGTATGAAAACAAATACTATCAATCATAAATAAATAAAAATCACATATTGTGATGTGAGATTAACTTCTGATCACTTAGACTTGTGAAAGAGCTACCATTTAAGCATGCTGTAGGATGTGGCCTTAGATGAATTAATGTTCAAATCCAGCATGGAAGGAGAGACTGGCATAATGGTTAATGATTTTATCTCACAGATACAAGGCACAGGGTTTTATTTTGACCCTGGGTATTGGTTAGGCTTGTAATAGTATGAAGACTAAAAGACTAGTATTTAACTCAGTGGCTTACCTAGCATATTTGACACCTGAAGCAGAAATGTTTTTAATACCCCCCCCCCAGAGATTTTTTTTTAACACCTCCTTCTCTATTACAATTGTTTTTAGTAATAATCATGAAATGAAACAAAATAATGGCCAGGAGCAAGCTAGGAGCAGTGATCAAATCTCCAAAAGAGTCAGCCATTCTACAGGAAGGTTTGTCCCAAACAAATAACTAGCACCAGAATCATGGACTAAAGCTAAATGTCAAAAATGCATTATTGCCTCCTTTGGAAAGTTGAGGACAACATTGACAACACACCCATATGACCTGACCTAGTAGTTCAGGATTTGGTAACTTATGTCAACAGTTGACCCCAAATTCTGTTAGGAACAGAAAAAGATGAACCAAACTTAGTGACATTCTGCAAAATTAGGAACAGTTTCAACTTGGCTTTACAAATACAGCACCTAGACAGAGTAAAGATGGCAGCATATTTCATGCAAATGTGCTCTAGTCATGTAAAGGCGGAATATATACCAAGCAAACAATATTAATACAAGAATGTTCTGTAAAATTAGGACAGATTCAAACGGGTTTCATACAATATTCCAGTTTATATTATACAAATGCACTCTAGCCATTAATGCCCAACTTTAAACTGAGCACCATTTATTTCATCAACATCACAGCTAGCCACCCCCTCCCATGAAAAGAGACAGTAAATATTCCAGTTTATTTCACACCCTTACGACCAGACTTTAAACTGAGCAAATGAAGAGTTTAAGTTCCCAACAGCAGAGCTAGCCACCCCCACCCAAAAAAAAAATTATTTCACACAAATGCACACTAGCCAGTCTTTAAAATAATATGAAAAGGATGAAGTTACTGCCAACCTCCCCCCCCCCCACCAAAAACATAAATATTTAGATTTATTCACACAAATGCACCTTATGGGTGGAATTTAAACTGAACAAATAAAAGGGGCAATTTACATTCATCAACAGCATAGCTGGCCAACACCCCCTAGCCAAAAAAAAGAATAAAAATATTCCAATTTATGAACGCAAATATTCACTTGCCAGCCTTAATGTCAGAATTGAAGCTGAGGAAATGAAAGGGCAAGCTACTTTAACCCATAGGCCAGCTAGCTACCCCTACCACACAAAAATAAAAAGGGGGCAGAAGAGTACAATGAAAAAAAAAAGAATATAAATATTCACTTACAAAATATTTAAACAAATGCGTGTGTGCACATACACACACACACACACACACACACACACACACACACACACACACACACAAACACACACAAGCCAAACTTTAAAATATTTAAACAAATGTAAACACACACACTAGCCTAGCCAACACCCACCCTCCTCCTCTGCAAAAGTAACAAAGAAAATCTGGTTATATTTGTCACGAAAGGAGATACTGCCAGCCCGGCTAGCTGGAAGTTTGTAAATAATTGTATGTCATTTGTGAATATTAACATGATTTATATAGAAGTGTAACAAAAGGGAAATATTACTAGCCCAGCTAGCTGGAATTTTGTAAATAATTATATGTCATTTGTGAATACTGACATGATTTATATAGAAGTATAACAAAAGTGAGATATGCCAGCACAGCTGTCTGGAATTTTATAAGTGGTTGTGTGTCATTTGTGAATGTCAACATGCTTAATGTAAGATGCTTGTGTTACAGGTGTATTAGAACTGTATGTCATATTGTACTGATGTGTGCTGAAGAGATATTTTGTAAAAGTACTAAGCAGAAATGTATATACACTGTTGTAACTGTTTAGATCTATATATTTTAACAGTGGAAACTTCAACACAAGAAGTTAACTTTAGAAGAATAGTTGAGATTGAATTACTTTATGGCTGGGCCATAAAAAGAGAGGTCATCTTTCAGTTTCAATGCAACAGGAGACATGATATCAAGACCTAGATGTTTTTGTATTGTCTTTAAACGTGGAGGAATGTAAATTATTTTACAACTTCTACCATTTGCCAAAAGATGTGAGGTCTATGTATTTTCACAGGTAGATGCTGAATGCTACCAGCTGCATCAGTGGGGTTATCAAATGGGATAGAGTCAGATGACAAGAAGTGATGTCATGCTACAAGCTACCCCTGCAGTAATATTAATTTAAGAACTCTCTGAGAGAGACTGAGCATTATGTATTTTGTCTTTGACCTGAGAAGAACATCCACTCATCATATCTGCCTTGTTGCTCTGTAAGTAAGTTAACTAGGGTACAGTAATTTCTCTTGGATACGGTCAGGAATATAATGAAGTATAGCTTAGATGTTTTCTTTATTTATCTGAGACTGTCCTACAATGTTGTTTTAAATATTTCCTGTGATTTCAAACTCTGATGTAACTGCGATTATTTACTGAGTATTTTCTTGTTCTTTTATTATTTGTTATTAAATATATTTAAACCTTTCATTGTGGCTGATATTTGAGAGACATATTTAAGTTCTGAGAGCACTTGCATATTTATTTGGTGACACTGTGGGCCACTCGTAATAGCCTTGCTCTTGGTCAAACTACCATTTGTATTGATAGTAACATTAAGCAGTAAGATTGGACACCCTTTGTTAAGGGCTGAAAATGGCGTGGCTGTTGGCGGTGATAACTACCTTACCGTCTGGGCAAGGAGGAGGGATAACTAGTAAACCTGTGCCAGCCTTTCTCAGGTGTCTGTGGGTGTGTGTGTGTGTGTGTTTGTGCACGCGCATGTGTAGAAATCAAACCACAAAATGTGTGTCAGCTACTTGGGCAGGGAGGGTGCTGAAGGTCTTGGCTTGGCCACTCAGTGGAGATCTCAACTCTATAGCTGTGCCAGTGGGGAGTCTTAGTGGGGATCTGGAGAAAGAGGGAAATACCAGCCCCGGAATGACTGTGGTCTCTGTGTGCTCTTAAGGGAAATTGCACTTGATGCAGAGAGCTGCACATACTGTGTGTGTACTTATCATCCTTCCCAATGTACATCCCCCACTGGTGCTAGTAGTGAGGATTGAGGCTCCTTGATTACTGGGCCAGTGGTGGGGCATCACACTATTCACATTAAAAAATGTTTACTTTCATTCTGGTACTCCACCATGCCCTGATTGATTTACTTGCCATAATTAACCCAGTTTTCTGAGTTCAATTAAATAAACAAACAAAAAAAAAAACTTCTCCACTACTAAATTCTCTTCTGCATTGTACTACCCAGGGTAGACTCTGGACTGCACCCTCTGCCCCCCTCTGTTTACCTATGAAAATAGTTCCAGACAAGTCAGACACAAAGTGTGTTTGTGCCGAGTGGTAGGAGGCAGAGGTGGATGAAAATTGATTCACTTGGGTGAAAGTGGAAAAAAATAGTAACAGAGACAATTTGACTCATAAAAGTACTGGGGGTGGTATCATAGTTTCAGAGTCAAATACAAAATAGGGGCAAGCAAGAACTCAAACCTGGAAAATGGTTGGACTTGATTAGGGATGAGTTTGTTGGGTGGAAATCTATTTTAGAAAGCTGAACAAACTGTGTGGGTTTGGTATGCTCTCCATACATCCAAGTAGGTTTCCTTTAGGCAGTCTGAATTCCTTCCACCAGCTAAAATATGATGCCTAGTGACTATTCTAAATTAACCCTGCCAGCCTGTAATCCTTACGGTTACATTTGTGATGTGTGATATGGCTGGAAAAGATCTGCAAATATTAATCCACTTACCCAGCTTATCAAATAACTGGATAAATAAATAGAAATAAACTTTCAGAAACAATTATAAGTGTGTGTGTGGGGAGGGGGGTATTTGAGCAATGCTGTCTGTAAGGGGAGATCTGAGATTAACAATTTTATGTGGTTTTGTGTAACATGCTGATTGCAACAAAGTAAACTGGGCAAGGAATTCCAACCATTTGGAGCAAAGTGTAGGAGACGACTAAAAGACCATGAAGGAAAAAGTAGTAATATGACATGAGAATGTATAATGGAGATTAGGAACTGGTCATTCTCTTTTTGGCTACCTAGTCTTTCCATGGCCATTAAACACAGCCCCACTGACTCACCCATCCAGTATTTCTTGATATCCAAGAACAATGTGCATGGGCTGTGAAAGGAGTGTGCAAGTACTAAACTTACAAAAAGACAGTTTTATTATTTATCTTATTATTTTTTTTTTTTTAAGAATGTTAACTAAAGTAGAGTACTGAGATATCGAGAGCATGTTCACAGACAGCATCATGGAAATACAGCCAAAGAAGCAATAAACTTTAATCAATATTAATGTAACAGTGACAATGTAAGGACAAGCATGCAGAGAGGTTTCAGTCAGGAATAAATGCAGCATACATGAGTGTAATCATAAGTAATCCTCCTCACGCACAAAACTTTTAACAAGTAAACCAACGAACTGATCCTGGGTAAGACAATCAACTTTATTGAAGAGCACCAACACATAGTAGTTAAAACAAAAAGCAAGGCAAAAACTAAGCTTTCACTGACAAACAGGGCAAGTGAAAGAAACGAAATCAAAAAAAAGGCATTCAGATTACTGACTTTGAAGCATCTGATCAATACAACAGTTTGTATTTGTGTATAAATAAGAAATAAGAAATGTAAATATAAATATAAATATATATATATATATATAAATAATATATATGAATGTTTTGTAGTCAGTTAAAAATTACATATAAAAAAATTACATATAAAAAAATATAATTTATTAAAACAACTGATTCATTATATGTATAACATCTAATAATAATAAATAAATTTAATAATTAATAACCTTTAAGAAATTTTACATATATATGTAAATATTAATATAGCAGCATAGTATATCTGGAAAATACAAATAGTAAACTCATTTAACTATAACATATATACAAGGTAGAATAATTGTATATATATATATTGTGCATATAAAACGGTATAATGAAATAGATATTCTTAAACAATGATCTTATTGAAATGTTAATACACTTTCACAATATCAAGAAATTGTCAAAATTATTCTAAAAAATCATATCAAATGATACTTTCATTTTACCTTTTAACAATTGTTCTCAACAAATTGTTAATAATAGGTAACTCAGTTAAAATAACTTTTAGTAGGGGTAAAAATTTAAAGAATCTATTTGAACAGTACAAGAATTATGAAATGTTTAAAAATTCTAAAATGAACAAATGTGGAACATGCCACGTTTGTAGATTCATCAATGATGGCCCGTATTTGTATATTCATAATTATGTAAAGACAATTACATGTCCAGGGCTGTGCAACTGCAACACAAAAATGGTGGTCTATGTTGCATCTTGCACAGCCTGTCATGCTTTCTATGTAGGTAAAACTATTAGAAAACTCAAGCAAAGAATTAGTGAACATTTACGAGACATAAAAAAGCATAAAATAACTAGTGCCTTGTACAACCATAGTACTAATTGTTCCAATTTCAAAAAATTCATATTTTTTATTATTGACAGAATTTATTATCAAGAATTTAGTGGTGGTGATGAAAAGATGATCTTAGAAGCCAAGGAATGCTTGTGGCAACTAAGACTAAATGCCACAGCATTGCCTGGAATTAATGAACAGATCTCGATATCTAGTATATTAAAGCTTAGATCCCAAATCATATAAAAATTGTTTTATGTATAAATTATTATTATATTAAATTATACCAAATAAATATGTATATATAAATTTTTTTAAATGTGATTTTTAAAAAAAATGATTTTTTAGAATAATTTTGACAATTTCTTGATATTGTGAAAGTGTATTAACATTTCAATAAGATCATTGTTTAAGAATATCTATTTCATTATACCGTTTTATATGCACAATATATATATATACAATTATTCTACCTTGTATATATGTTATAGTTAAATGAGTTTACTATTTGTATTTTCCATGCAACATGATTATAATTTACAATTCTTGACTTTTTAGATATACTATGCTGCTATATTAATATTTACATATATATGTAACATTTCTTAAAGTTTATTAATTATTAAATTTATTTATTATTATTAGATGTTATACATATAATGAATCAGTTGTTTTAATAAATTATATTTTTTTATATGTAAAACATTCATATATATTATTTATATATATATATATTTACATTTCTTATTTCTTATTTATACACAAATACAAACTGTGTAATCTGACTGCCTTTTTGATTTCACCTTCTTTCACTTTTAATTCTGGTTGGCTCTGTAATCATAAGTAGGTAGATGCAAAAATTTAATCAGCAAAATCTGTAAGGAGAGTACCTCTATATTGTCATAACACTATATGATATGATCTGATGATTGTATGGAGAAAATGAGAGACAAAGGACGGAATACTTATAGTATATACTATTGTCAGACATGGGATCCGAAAGGGAATAAGGCCAGAATCAAAGGACAGGACGAAGATAAAGGAGGGAGACACAAAAAGGGCTGTGGGGGGCTAGAAAAGGGAGAAGTGTTCAGCTATTTCTTACCCAGATTTTGGAGCTCTGCCAGTACTACAGGAGTCTAGGAACATGCTTACTGTTAAGCCAGGATGTACCCACCTGATGAAGCACTATGAAGACACAGGCCCCCGGAGGCCCATCTAGCAATCCCTTTTTTGTCTGTCTGAGTGAGTTAAGCTGACCCTGAGAGAGAGAGACAAGAATTACAGAATATGCTGGATCTGGGATGGGAGTAATCTAGAAGTCCAACAGTTTACTTCTCTTTTAACAGCATTATCATGAAAATGATCAATAAGACACAGGAAAAACCCAAAGACTGGATCCAACCCAGTTTGTTTTCATCAAGGGAATGTCATGCCTACTAACCCTGGTGGACGTCTTTGAGTAGGTCACCAAAGCAATAGATGAGGGCAAAATGGTCTGCATTGCCTACCTTGACCTGGCCAAGGTATTTGATGCAAAACTCCACTTGGGCATTGTTGAAAAACTCAAGAGGTTAGGTATAAACCCATATGTCACTTGGTGAATAGCCAGCTGGCTCAAAGACAGTATCCAAGAAGTTAGAATTGGGGGTCCACCTTTACAAAGAGGGCAGTCACCAGCAGACTCCTTTAGGGATCGGTCTGAAGACCACTCCTTTTTGACATCAACTTCTCTGAAGTAAAGATTGATGTCAAGGACCTCTGGTTGACCAAATTTGCAGACAACTGTAAATTAGGAAGAGTCATACAATCCCTCACCAACATTAATGTTCTCCAGGAAGGTCTGACACAAATAACTGGTGTCATAGCCATGCTTTAAAACTAAATGCCAAAGAATGTGTAATAACGTCCTTCAGGGTCTCACCCTCCTTTGGTAAGTATGACATTGACAACACCCCAAGAGTCGACTCAGGTGTCAGGGACTTGGGGACACGTAAACAGTAATCTAGCTGTTGACCATCATGTGTCTACAGCAGTGTGGACATCATTCTATGTCATGCAACATATAAACAAAGGTGTGGCATCAAGGTCCAAGGAGATGATTGTTTCACTGTGTTCGGCAAAATCAGACCTATCATGGAGTACAATGCCCCCTTTGGTATGTACCCGACTAGGCACATCTATCAACTGAAACATCCACAGAGGTTCTTTATTAAAAGACTACACGGTATAAGTAATATGTTCTATGCAGAACACTTCAAAGCTCTATCTCTGTATTCTGTCTCCTACAGACTGTTAAGAGGAGATCTACCTGGGTATACAAGGCATTGTCAGACCCCACCCTGATGGACCTCCTGCATATCTGCAAACAAACAGCACTAGAATCACCCACTCTAAAAGCTTTCTTATCTCTGATATAAATAGGAGTCAACTTCAGTGAATTTTGAAACAATTTTTTTTTGCAGGGGACAAGCCCCCCCTGCATCCCCCATGTGGGGGGACACTCCCCATATCCCCTAGAATTATACCAACTTCAAGGTCACACAACAGTGGAGAAAGAGGAAATTTACAATTTCAATGAGGGTGGTTTCTGCAAACAGGCTTTAGTTTCTTTGTGTTGACTGAAATCATAGGTTCATAGGTAGGTACTAGGCTATTGGCCCTAGGGCCCATACAAGCCTAGCCAAAAAATGTACCCTGGCTTTCGCCACCCAAGAAAATTATTTTCCTGTGCCCCTGTCGAGCAGAGCCACAGAAGTGATCCCCGGGGTGAAGTTCCCATTTCCCATCCAATCATCAAGATTTTTCTTGAAGAGTGTTAATGAGGAGCTCTGTTTGACATAGATAGGTAGTCTGTTCCAGAGCATGGGAAGTCTCTGGGACAGGAATCTATCCATCCAGCATGTTCTGTTTATTGTGGTGACAAGGTTTAGGTCTCTAGAGCATGTAGCTCAGAGGGATCGGGATTTCTTTAAGTGAAGCATGTCCAACAGCTCTGGGTTTGACATAGCTTTGTATGTTAGGCAGAGATAGGCTGAGTAGGCGATATGCGATGGAGTAAAGCTGTAGTTTTTTGAGACGGTCTGCATAGGGTATCTGTTTGAGGCCAGTAATCCTCTTTGTGAGGTATTTCTGTGGTCTTTCCAGTTGTTGTAGATGTCTTGTGCGATACATACCAAAAGGTCCGTTGTACTCTATAATGGATCTAATGAGTGATGAGTAGAGGGGAACAATGACCTCTTTTTTTCTTAATGAGAATCCTTTTGTGATGAGATGAGCCACGTAGAAAGATTTCCTGACCACTGTGGCGATGTGATTATCAAAGGAGAGACTACTGTCCATCTGTGTCCCAAGGCCTCATCACATTTTCGGCATTAAGTAGACTACCAGCTATGTGGTAGTTCATGGGTACAGAGTTTTTACCAAAGGGGATGACAATACACTTTTTGGCATTGAGCTTCAGGCCATGGCTTTGATGCCAGGTATCTGTCTCAGTGAGGCCCTTTTGTAGTTTGTCCACATCATTAGGAGTTTCAATTATGGCTCCTAATTTGCAGTCATCTGCAAACTTTGTTAGCCAAAGACCTTCTGTGTTGGCCTGCACTTCAGAGAAGTAGATACCAAACAGGAGAGGACCCAGGACTGAACCCTATGGTACTCCACTTGTCACTGGTCTGATGTTGGATTTGGAATCCGCTACTTTCACAGTGTGGGTTCTGTCCGTGAGCCAGTTGGCAACCCATCTTGTGACATAGGGATTTATACCTAGTTTAGTGAGCTTATCTATAATTCCAGAGTGGGGGATGGTGTCGAAAGCCTTGGCGAGATCTAGATAAGCTGTGTGAACCATTTTACCCTCATCTATGGCTTCGGTGACTGCTTCAAAGTAGTAAATCAGGTTTAGAAGACATGATCTGCCTTTTACAAATCCAAACTGGGTAGGGTCCAGAGTTTGGAGATTACCAATGTCTTTGTTTATGAGTTCTACGATGATATGTTCCATGACCTTGCAGACCAGGCTCGTCAGGCTAATGGGGCGGTAGTTCCCGGGGTCCTTCGTGGCTCCCACTTTGTGGAGTGGGATAACCGTCGCGGTGCGCCATTCAGTGGGTACAAAGCCTGAAGTGAGGCTATGACTGAACATGGTACTTAGGTAGGGTGCCAGTTCATTCTGTAGTTCATGTAGAACGCAGCCTGGGATATTGTCAGGTCCCATGGATGCTGTGTTCTTGGCTTTGGAGAGTGTTTTTTTACCTGTGCAGCTGTGATTATAGGAACTTTGCATTCTTCCGGTATAGAGATGGGCCCTCTAGGGGGTGAGAGGGGGGTAAAGTTAGCACTGAACCTATCTGCTGGGATGTTGGCAATATCAGTTGGTTCTGTATATTTAGTGCCATTGTGCTGTAACTCAGAGCAGATCTGAGTGTTCCCATTTAGATTCTTGACATAGCTATAGAATGCTTTGTGGTTGTCTTTAGAGTCAGTGGCAATTTTGTTTTCGTAACTAGCTTTGGAGGATTTTATGAGGGATCTCACCTTCTTACTGAGGTTAACCAGGGAGTTCCTCCAGTCATGGGATTTTACTCTTTTTTTGCAACAGTTTCTTTCTTCTGTTGTAGAGTTTGTTTATGGCAGAGGACCACCAGATTGGCTTCCTTTTTTTGGAGGATAACATCTTGGTTCTATTAGGGATAGCATGACCCATGCACTCGTGTAAGTGCTTATAAAGTGCATTTGTGTAGGATTTGGCAGTCATACCTCTATTGTCCGTCTGCATGGGTGTCATGAAGTTTGCCACTTCTGCCTTAAGAAGTGTGAAGCTGGCTTTGGAGAAGTTTTTTACGATGGTTTCCCTAATTGGGGGTGGGGGTGGGATGTGGATGTCTAGGCTGATTAGCTTGTGGTCAGATCTGACCAACAAGGAATTGACATCTGGTGTGGAACACCGGTTTCCCATGTTGGTAATGACCAGGTCTAGGATATTGTTGCCCCTGGTGGGGGTGTGAATAAGTTGATCCAAGGCATTGGAATTTATGAATTCTAGAAAACGTTGAGCAAAAGAGTTGGTACATGAGTAGTTTTCCCAGTTAATGTTGGGGTAGTTGAAATCGCCCATTATTAGGGTGTTGGGTTGTACCCGAATACTTTCCAGTGTATCAAGAAATGAGGAGTGTGAATCCTGGGGCATGGTGGGGGGTCTGTAGCAAGCTACAATTTGGATTGCGGTCTTGCCCAGAGTTAGTTGCACTTGGATAATCTTGGATGCATTATGCTGTGCAACTAGCCTGGAGGTGTGGATATCCTTAATGAATATGGACACTCTTCCACCTTTATTGCTTCGTTCTGGGTTAGGTGGCCGAAAGGTGTGGTATGAATTGTAGCCTGGTAATGCACGGGTGCTCTCTGGAGCTTTGAATCAGGTCTCTGTCACTGCATAGATGTTAATGTTCTCCATTTTAAGGAGGGCCTTGAGTGAGTGCATTTTGAGGTTTAGACTTCTAGCATTGAGTAGAACTACCCTCAGATTTTGCTTGCTTGTACCTGTTACGGTGGTGTATTTGTCATTTAGACCTTGCCTAAAAAAGGCACTATAGGGGTGGCAAGAGCCTTAGCCAGTATCCGGAATCCTAATGGCGACAGGTGCAGGCCATCTCTGGCAAAGCATCGTGGTCTGTCGATCATGTCATCCCAGGCAGACAAATACTGGATCCCCTTAGAATGACACCAGAAGCTTAGCCAATTGTTGAAGTCAATCATTTTGTCCTTGTACTGTGGTATAATTCTGGGTGATGGCAGGATGCTACTCAGGGTTAGGGTCATACCTGCCTGGGATACAAGATCGGAGAGCTCCTCCATGTCTCTTTTCATGTAGTCCAGGGAGGTACGTCTCAGGTCATTCACACCAACATGGACAATGACAGTGTCATATTTGTACTTATTGTGGAGTGACCCAAGTGCATGCGTTATGTGGCGGATCCTGGCACCTGACAGGCAGCTGACAGTAACTTTCTCCTTGTTTAGTCTAGTGAGTGGAACATCAGTGTGCCTGACTATAGAGTCACCTATGACTAGAGTGTTGGGTACGTTGTTATGCCTTATGGGCTGTGGTTGTGGCACACTGAGTTTGTGGGCTATGTGTCATTTGGGTTGTGTTGGGGGGGGTGGAGTTTGCTTGCGTTTATGCTTTGGATGTCCCTGATGCTTGGGCAGGTTTTATTGAGAGCCTCCATGAATGTAGGTGTGTGTTTTGTGTTTCTATGTGTGTGTTTTGGTGGTGTAGGTTTTGAGAGACTATGTGATGAGTGTGGTGTGGTGCAAGTGTTTACCTTCTCCTCTTGACTGTCTAGTCCAGTCTTGGGTGAAGAGAGCTTTGCTTCCAGTTTGGCTATATAAGTGCATCTCTCGCAGGTTGTAGTGTTGGGTGGTAGGAGGAGAGGGTTGTCTGTGTACATGAGGCAATTGCTGCATTGCCCCAAGATGCCCAGATTCATCAGGTAGACAGGAGAAATCACTGGGAGCTGACCTTCAGACATGCCTGGATAAGTGCTTATTTATTAAATACTAAAAACTGCTTTCCACTAGACAAATGAGGACAGTTGAGTGCTGTAGTAATTTGCAGCTTATGCAGTGCTTACAATGAGTTCTGAACAAGTGCTGAGTTCAAAGAAACAGATTTGAGTGCTGAAACTAGAAAACTGGCTAGTTATAAGAAACAAAACTAAGCTAGAAGGCTTCCCTCCAACACAGAAGGGCTTGGGGGCTCAGAAGCCTACAAACAGTCTAGACCACTTAACAGGAAAGGCAGGAAACAAGCTTAATTTTTTTTTGTTCTCTTTCCCAGATGCTCTCTTTGTACACAGTAGGAGTGCCTGAAATCAGAATATGATCTCACTGCACTCAGTTGAGTGCGCAAATGAGATGGGCCCAGAAGGAGTATCCAAACACAAATTTACAAGCGGGGCGGGCAGTTTCAAAGCCACTAAGATTAACACCAAAACAGAAACAGGGATGGTGGGTGGGAAAACTAACTGAAGAACAGAGTCAAAACTTCCAGTTCAGTTAATATTCATGCAACACAACAGCAAGATCTTAGCCGGCCAAAGCTGAGGTTTTTAAGCAGAAAATATTTCAAACTGTACCACTTAAATAGGCAATGACAGGAAATCAAAGAATGTGGCTACCCCCACACCTGCAATTACTAACAGATAATAAAATTCAAGCAAGCACTAACTGAAGAACAGAGTCAAAACTTCCAGTTCAGTTAATATTCATGCAACACAATTAAATCAATTTAAATACTGTATTATTTGAAAAAATGCAGATAAAAATACTTAAATTCTCTTATACGTTCAGTTGAATACAGCTAGATCTTAGCCGGCCAAAGCTGAGGTTTTTAAGCAGAAAATATCATCTTTGATGGACTGATATGCTCCCATTTAAACCATATCAAATCAGACTGATTACCAAATCTAAGCCTAGGCTTGCTGTATTAAAATCTGATTTTTAACTCATAATACACATATAACAGACCTACAGCATTAGATTGATGTATAGTAAAATCAGTAAATGGTGACAAACCCATGAATTAGAAGATGAGATTTTACAGGGTAATTCTGCTTTAAAAACAATGTGTTATAATGTTGCTGAGCAATAAGGATGTCTGGTCCGCCCTGCTCAGCTGGTAACCACTAGGACTCCCAAGCAGAAAATGGGATGGAATGAATAAAGTTAGCTACTAAAGTGATTCTATAGAAATAATCTCAAATTCAGTTTTAGTGTGTCTGCACACCATCGATCCCTACTTGTCTGAGTAGTATTGTATTCTAAAGTACAAGGTACATTTTACCACAATTACTTGGGCAATGCAAGCTGGCACTGCACTGTGTGTGTTTTGTTACAAATGGCACTGCACTGTGTGTGTTGTGTTACAATTTTCTTTACTACAGTGCAACTGTGGATTTATTTTATATATATATAAGCCAGGCGTCTGTGGGGTCAAAACTCTTCTATATGAGGAGAACAGAGGGCAAGCCACGTGGCAAAACAAAAGGATTTTTGTGTTTCTTATGGTTTTTGAGCTACACTTTTTTGGAATTTAAGGTTCAGAAAAGGATACTTAAGTACAGTAACTTGGCCGGATGTACAGAACTTTCTGCTTTCACTATGCACTGGTAAATAAAACATGTTTTCTGAAAGAATGCAGACTATATGTTTTGATTATTGAATTAATGTTTTCCATAAATGTCCACAGGGTATAAGGAGCACTGATGAGCACGCCACTGCCATCTGTGTGCAGCCTGCCTAGTTACACTCTGTACAATACTCCTAGGTAACCAGCAATGAGCATGGAGCCTCTGCCACTCGGTTACTGAATGTTACCTAGCAACAACTCAAGAATGCTTCTTATTAAATGATCAGGACGGTGGCAGCTGCTAAACATCTTTAATGAGTTTTAGGAGCCAAGAAACTGAAAGCAGATAAAGTCTTTAAGCAATAATCTATGACTGGGTGTAGTTAGCCCAACGTTTACCCTCAGTTGGCTTGGTTTGATCAAGATGGTGAAGTTCAAGTGATCAAACAAATACAACCGTGAGTAAATCCTGGGAGACCCACACTGAGGAGTGGATTACTGTTGTTATACAATGAAATTATTTAAGCAAGAAATTGCTTACCTTTCTTAAATCATTTCATTATATAATGACACTTTAATGTTCTTCCACTTCCTCTACATTGTACTGACATATTGCACATGCATAAGACACATGTATGTGTCTTATGCATGTGTCATGCATATTGCACATGCATAAGACACATGTCTGCATGCTTGCACAGTTCATCACTAGAGTACAATAGGGTAAATGAGGGTTTTCAAATGTAAAATCTCTTTTTTTTGACCATACCCAAGGATTGTGGCAAAAAATATGAGGAAAATCAGGGGTGTACTGCAAAACTGTGGATAGTTGATAAAAATGGTTACCAGCAGCCAGTACGATCAATCGTACTGTAGGTACCCATACTTCTCAACTACTTACAACTTTGTATAACTTCCCTGTTTTTTCTGATATTTAACAGTCCATCTGTTAAAATGTCTTTTGGATGGCAGTAAGAATCATATTCCAATAGACAACCAGCTGCTCAAGAAGACTTAAGCAGCCATATTTCTTTCTATTGGGGTATCCTTGATTTACAACAGCCATGTTGATTGAGTGTCCAATCAACACGCGAGTTTTGGAACACAACCTTTTATTGCACAGCTAGTATTACCGACACAAATGTGTGGGCAGTGGTGACAATTCTGTTAGGCTTGTGAAAAATTAATTATTATTTACTGGCATTATTAAAAATGTCTTAGAACAACTATGAAATGTTGTTTGTGGATGTCAAAGTTACCAGGGTTATCTGGAAAAATGAAACATATTAATAGTGGGATTGGTGATCACATAACAAATACTTAAAAGACAGTTCCTCCTTATAATCCACTTTCCCTTATTCATGATTTTTCCATAGTAACAACTTTAATTAGAAAAACACTAAAATAGTACCAAACTACCTCTAAATGCATCCTTATATTATAAGCAGCAGATAGCCACAGCCATCTATACCTCTCAGCGTTCCATGATTTTGCCTCTTATTTGTGACCCGTCTCTTGTAAAATGTTTGATTTTCTGGTAAAACACTGAGGATTACAGTCAATCAATAATGTTCGACCAGACATCAGTTTCATACTTATTATTCAGAAAAAGCATGCTGATGTAAAACCTGTTTTCAGTTACGTTAGTAAGTGAATTAGAGTAACATTTGAAAATAGTCCATGATTTTGGACCTTTGTTGTCACACTATTTTGGTTTGTCCAGAATTATTGAGCAAAGAAGCTGAGATATATAGAGATTTTTTTTTCAACTATAATCTTGTGTAATTTAATGCAGGAATTTCTCATTTTGCATAACCTGTTTTATGCCAGAGTAGAAAGCTAAGAGTCTTGCAGGTCTTTGGTGAGTAAACTATCAAACCACAGATGATGGAGTAGGTTAGACAAAAATGTTAGAGGCAAAAAAGCAGTTTATCAATACATTGTCAGCATAAGTGAGCGGAGTTACTAAGAATTAATGACCAAGAACAATTACAGAAACCTGTAATTTAGTTACTTCATTTGGAATGAATTTTAATTTCAAAATGCACTATGAAAGCATTTTAGCAACTTGCAGTTATGACAAATCACAGAGTAAAAGTACTCCTGACCTCCCTCCAGGGCCATCCTGATAACCAGTGATGTACAGCACTGTCAGTGTAAAAAAGTGACAATACACTTCAAATAATGGCATCTAGGCCTTGCCATAGCCTGGGGATGCAATGTGTCCCCCCATCAGGCCATTTTAGTGTGTAACAAATGATGAAACAGTAATAGCCACCTAGAATGTTGTAGATGGGATGGCATTCAATGAAGGATCAACATGAAACACCAACTTACGGTTATAAATTTGAAGCATTTTTCACAGAAAGGCTTCATCACCTCGCTGTTCGATGACATGGAGGAGCTGTACCTCAGACAGCCCTTATTTACAGTAACTCCAAGGCCACTGTACTTTGGGGTAAGAAGGGTACTATCATGGTATAACAAACATGCACTTACTGTGCATAACTGTCTCCCTGCCTAAATGTGGACACTTGAAATGCCAAATACCAACAAGCCAAAAAAATGACTGAAAACACAGAAGAGTGAATCTCGAAAATTGCTCTTCTCCTTTAAACTTCTTTTTGCTCCCCCTCAAAGCCCCTGAACTTATATATACCAACTTCGAGATAGTCATACCTCAGAGAAAAGGGAATATTTTAAGAAATAGCATCTCGGACTTAATATATGTAAGTCTGTTCTTTTGGCCGTTTGGTTTCCATATTTTATGACTCTCTCTAGTAGATCCCAACATTTCAAATGGTTACCATGCATCACCCCCTTCTACTGCAGTCCTGGACTTATTACCCATAATCCACCTCCTTACACAATAAACTTCTCTGTTCTGAGGCTCACTGTTATGACTCTCATAATTTCAAATGGTTACCACTGAAATGCATCTTTTTTTTTTTTAAGTTTTTATGCGGAGTTTATGTCGTTTTATTACACGCATTGACTTTTCATATATGTGTAACAGGAATCATAAGTCTAAATTTTAGGTGTAGCACAAAATATTCAAACCCTTTAGAGGTCATGACTTGGATAACATTTTACCAGAATACCCGGTCATATGGTAGTTATTGAAGGCCAAAGTTTCCTTTGTTCCTAGTGATAAATTTAGTATTACAAATTTAATCAAGAAAACTAACATGAGATTTAAGGTATTTTTACTTTTTTTTTCTGTTGCCCTCCAGACTGGTAGCCCAACATAATGCATCAGAGATACTTCAGGTGCAGCTAACATTGGGTAAGACAGTGATTCAGGTTGTAGCCTGCTATAGGTCCCCAACCATGTCCTAAGACTTGCACTCCACGTGCTTAAACACCTTGGAGAATATTAGGGTCCAACCTAACACTCTCTTACTAGGCGACTTCAAATACCCCTCCATTTTTTGGGTAAACTACTCATGTACCAATACACTTGCCCAACGTTTCCTAGAGTTCATTAATTCCAATGCCCTGGACCAGCTCATTCTTACCCCCACTAGAGGTAGCAACATCCTTGACCTGCTCATTACTAACATGGGCAACCATTGCTCTACACCAATAGTCAGCTCCTCCCTGGTTAGATCCAACCACAAACTAATCACCTTGGAAATCCACATCCCTCCCACCCCCCTCAGCAAAGGTAACCACCATGAAAAACTTTTCCAAAGCTAACTTTGGAATCCTAAAAATAGAGGTGGCTAACTTCACGGCACCAATGCAAATGGAGAATAGTTGCGTGACTGCAGAATCATACACCAATACACTGTACGAACACGTACACAAATGCATGGATCTCGCCATACCCAATAGAACCAAGACACTCTCCTCCAAAAAAAGGAAGCCAATCTGGTGGTCCCCTGCCATAAACAAACTCTACAATAGGAGGAGGAAACTTATGCAGAATAAGGTGAAGTCCCAAGACTGGAAAAACTCTCTTATCTGCCTTAACAAAAAGTTGAGATCCCTCATCAAATCCTCTAAAGCTAGGTATGAAAACAGAATTGCAGCAGATAGTAAAGACAACCACAAGGCCTTCAATAGTTATGTAAAGAATCTCCACGGCAATACCTAGATTTGTTCTGAGCTACTGCACAATGGTACCTCCTATACCAAGCCAACAGATATTGCCAGTATACTGGCCGACAGATTCAGTGCCAACCCCCCCCCTCCCCAGGACCAATCACAATACCAATAGATTGCCAGGCACCCAGTATTACTGCTGCACAGGTTAAAACAGCACTGTCCAAGGCCAAGAATACAGCTCCTACGGGATCTTACAATATCTCTGGTTGTGTTCTACATGAACTACATTGTGAACTGGCACCTCAACTTTGTGCCCTGTTCAATCACAGCCTCACCTCAGGTTTTGTCCCTGCTGAATGGCACACTGATACAGAAATCCCTCTCCACAAAGGAGGAGCAACTACAAACCCTGGGAACTATCGCCCCATTAGCCTGATGAGTCTGATATGTAAAGCTATGGAATGCATCATCATGGACCTAATAAACAAGGATATAGGGAATCTCCAAACTCTGGATCCCACATGGTAGCTCATGCCTGCTCAACATGCTCGACTTCTTTGAATCAGTCACCAAAACTGTGGATGAAGGCAAGGTGGTTCATACACCCTACATTGATCTGACCGAGACTTTTGATACCATTCCCCACTCAGGAATCATAGAAAAACTCACTAAGCTTGGCATCAACCCCTATATCACTAGGTGGGTTGCAAACTGGCTCACAGATAGAACCCACAGTGTGAAAGTAGCTGACTCCAAGTCAGACTGCTGATTAGTCACGAGTGGAGTCCCACAGGGTTTGGTCCTGGGTCCTCTCCTGTTTGGTATCTACTTCTCTGAAGTCCAGGCCAACATGAAGGGACTCTGGCTGACAAAGTTCGCAGACGATTCCAAGTTGGGAGCTATCAACTCCCCAAGTGATGTTGACATCCTACAGAATGGCCTCTCTGTGACCAATGACTGGTGTCAGAACCATGGTCTTAAGTTCAATGCCAAAAAATGTGTCGTCATCCCCTTTGGAAAAAACTCTGTTCTCATGAAGTACCACATTGATGGTAGTCCACTGAACACAGAAGACGTTATAAGACATCTGGGAACACAGGTTGACAGCAACCGCTCTTTTGATCACCACATTGCCACTGTGGTCAGAAAGTCCTTCTATGTGGCACATCTCATTACTAAGGGTTTTGCATCCAGGAAGAAAGAGGTCATTGTCTCCCTCTACTCTTCCCTCATTAGGCCAATCATTGAGTACAATGCCCCATTTGGCATGTACCTCAGTAGACACCTGCAACAACTGGAGAGGCTGCAAAAGTACCTCATAAAGAGGATCCTAGGCCTTAGACATTTGTCCAATATGGACAGAGTCAAAAAAACAACTATTCTCTGTCTCATATCGCCTACTTAGAAGTGATCTCTGCTTCACTTACAAAGCCATGTCTGACCCAGCTCTGTTAGAAATGCTACATCAAAAGGAATCCCAATTCCTCCACACCACATGCTCCAGAGACCTCAGCCTCATTACCACAATTAACAGAACATGTTGGAGGGACAGGTGCATAACCCAGAGACTGCCCATGCTATGGAACAGACTTCCCATACATGTCAAACAGAGCACCTTGCTGACCCTCTTCAAGAGAAATCTTGATGAGTGGATGAGAAACAGAAAATTCAACCCAAGGATAACACCAGTGGCTCTACTCGACAGACGCACTGTGAACTAAGGTCAGGTGGCACGATGCCAGGATAATCCTATGGCTAGGCTTGCAAAGGTCCCAGGGCCATTAGCCTAGTACACACCTATGAACCTATGGCTCTACCCGACAGAGGCACTGGGAATGATGGTCAGGTGGCACTATGCCAGGGTAATCTTATGGCTAGGCTTGTAAAGGCCCCAGGGCCATTAGCCTAGTACATACCTATGGACCTATGGCTCTACTCAACAGAGGCACTCGGAACGAAGGTCGGGTGGCACTATGCTAAGGTAATCCTATGGCTAGGCTTGTAAAGGCCCTGGGCCATTAGCCTGGTACACACCTATGAACCTATGGCTCTACTCGACAGAGGCACTGGGAATGAAGGTCGAGTGACACTATGTCAGGGTAATCCTATGGCTAGGCCTGTAAAGGCCCCAGGGCCATTAGCCTAATACACACCTATGAACCAATGGCTCTACTCGACAGAGGCACTGGGAATGAAGGTCTGGTGGCACTATGCCAGGGTAATCCTATGGTTAGGGCTGAAAAGGTCCCAGGGCCATTAGCCTGGTACACACCTATGAACCTATGGCTCTACTCGACAGAGGCACTGGGAACGAAGGTCAGGTGGCACTATGCCAGGGTAATCCTGTGGCTAGGCTTGTAAAGGCCCCAGTGCCATTAGCCTGGTATACACCTATGAACCTATGATAATTATGTATTTACCTCTTTTTAAGCACATGATTTTTTATTTTGTTTATATTCATGGATTTAACTTTTTGTTGATATTGCAGGACATTGTGTATAAATGTGTGCATGTATTTTTAATGTGGAAATATGTCATGCACCTTCAGTTGCCTTCTGCAATCTGACAACCAGAAAAGTAAACCCCAGAGCATACCACATCTCACTGCTTGTTCTACCTCTGTCAGTATCCCAGTACCACTGACTCTATTGTGAGTAAGTTGTTCAGGACCCTACTTAAAAACACAAAAGGCACACAGGTACAAGAAGGTGTACGCACTGAACCAAGTGAACCATAAACACATAAACTGTCCCACACCAAAGGAGGTTAGAAGAATATTCAATCCTTTATTGTGGCAACTCCAAAATAATAAGCAAACCAGTTTCAGCAATAGTAATGCCTTCTTCAGTGCTATGACACACAAAAATGATTGTTCATTTAAATAATCAAACACATAATAAGAGTCATCTTCCTACTGGTTCATACCAAATTTAACCAAGTTCATTAAGGCCAGGCTTGAACAAAGCACCCAGCCTAATAATCCAACTGGATTCTTTTTTATTCAAAATGGTATGCCATCCTGCTTTACACATATTATTGCCCTGGACTTTATCTATTACAGTAAAATTAAATCGAGCAGTGGTACTGGTCATGGAATGCTTAAATAATGAATTAGACATCCTTTTATTTCTAATGTCACTGAGGTGTTCAGTTATATGAAACCTCAGTGGCCGAGATGTTTGCCCCACATAAAAAGCGGAACAAAAACAAGTTGCTAAATATATGACCCAGTCACTGGTATAATTGCCAGCCACAATATATTTTTGGATGAATTGGATATCTGGTGGCATTACTTGGATGATTGTTGGATGGTGTGGAGAGGAGATGCGATATATTGTACAAGAATTTGTACAATATTTAAATGACAACAAGTGGCGAATTCACTTTACACTGAATTGGGATTATAATCAAATTACCTTTTTGGATGTGAGTGTCATCCGGGAGAGTGATCACACTCTTAGAACAGAGGTATTCTGCAAATTTCCCCAATTTAATACCCTGCTTCATGCAACAAGTCATCACCCTCGACACATCATCCACAACATCCCTAAGTCCCAGTTTTTGCGGATTAAACGCATTTGTTCCACTGAGAATGCATTTTTATCACAACAAGATCTAGTTAATATGTTTCTCAGTAGGGGCTATAATGATTAGGATATAAATAAGGCTTGTTCATTTGCCTCAGAACAATCCAGATCAAACCTTTTGCAGTATCAACATACCCTTAACAATTTGGATAGGCATCCAGCTCAACCCATACGCCTGGTCACCTCTTTTGGACGCAACGTCAACACATTTAGACCGATTATTGACAACCATTGGGACATACTGATGGCCAATGAGAAACTATCAGAATTATCATCATCCCAATACTTATTTTCGTATCGCAGAGGTCCCACACAACTCTTATTTCTCAGCTAGTGTGTGGGGAGTGCCTTCTGTGTGGAGACTGCATATCCTCCCCGCGGGTCGAGTGGCATTCCGAAAGACATGCGTGAATGGGCGTGCCTTCGTTGAAGGTTAGGCATCGAGCTGGCAACTCGGCACCATGAAAATCTACTGCCAATTATTAGCGGACTGGAGTTCCACTGTAGCGACCCGTAATCAGGAAAAGCCAAAAGACAACAACAAAAAACATACGTCTCCTTCCAGTACACAGCAGGTCACATTATTTGGTGACAAATTGGTAGGCAGTATTTCTTGTAGTCACTGTTCTGCCTGTGCATATGTTTCGAAGACTAAAGAATTCACCAGCAGTAATACCGCTAAGATATACCATATCCAGTCTTTTGGGAATTGTAGCAGTGACATATATTTAGCAACTTGTTTTTGTTCCACTTTTTATGTGGGACAAACATCTAGGCCACTGAGGTTTCGTATAACTGAACAACTCAGTGACATTAGAAATAAAAGAATGTCTAATTCATTATTTAAGCATACCATGACCCATACCACTGCTCGATTTAATTTTACTATAATAGATAAAGTCCAGGGCAATAAGATGTGTAAAGCAGGATGGCATACCATTTTGAATAAAAAAGAATCCAGTTGGATTATTAGGCTAGGTGCTTTGTTCAAGCCTGGCCTTAATGAGCTTGGTTAAATTTGGTATGAACCAATAGGAAGATGACTCTTATTATGTGTTTGATTATTTAAATGAATAATCATTTGTGTGTGTCATAGCACCGAAGAAAGCATTACTATTGCCAAAACCAGTTTGCTTATTATTTTGGAGTTGCCACAATAAAGGACTGAATATTCTTCCAACCTCCTTTGGTGCTGGATAATTTTTGTGTTTATGGTTCAGGACCCTACTTACCCATGGGAGGTGGTGGCAGGTAGAACATGCAGGCCATCAGTGGTTCCTACTTACCCATGGGAGGTGGTGACAGGTAGAACATGCAGACCATCAGTAGAAGTCTGAGCTATAAACAGAGTTGGTTCCTACTTACCCATGGGAGGTGGTGGCAGGTAGAACATGCAGACCATCAGTAGAAGTCTGAGCTATAAACAGAGTTGGTTCCTACTTACCCATGGTAGGTGGTGGCAGGTAGAACATGCAGACCATCAGTAGAAGTCTGAGCTATAAACAGAGTTGGTTTTAACTTAAACCTGACTTACTGCAGGTGCTATAGCATACACCGATTTCATGTGAAATATAGGGTGTACCCTCTATGACATCAGCCAGTGTCTGCACTGTTCATAGTTTGCATTCTTCTGTGGCAATATTTCTACCAACCAGCACTAATAGGCTGGCCACAGATGGAATGCCCACTAGTGGGCGGGTCACTGATGGCATTTAGCCGCTATATCGCACTTCTTGAGCTGATTCCCTGGGGAACTCGGCTGCATCTTGAACTTGGCTCATGGTGCCACAGTCAAGGATAAATCATTCTTTTTAGATGAACTATTATAAATGTACATTTTATATTAGTACAGAAGACCTTTTCTTGAATTATATTATTCTTGAAACATATATAATGGTGTTACTAAGTTTTATTAAGTTTTAGTAACTATTTCTAGATGACATTCTATTTTCATTAAGCTGGTGTTTTTTGTGGATTTCTAGAGAAATGGCTTTCTAAAATGGCAAGGCTGAACCACAGTAAGAAACAATAAGCAGCCAGGTATAAAAAGGAAATATGAGGCCTAGTAATAGCGAAGCATAGGCTTAGTAATGGGTCAAGTAATTTTTTATGTTTTAATATAACTGATTGCATAAAGCATGGGAAGAAAACTGATCCTTTTTGAGATTATGGAAGCTTTACAACAGGAGTGATACATAGAAAGAGCTAAAAATGAGAATGGAATTCAGCATATTTTGTAAAAATGATAAAATATATAACATCTAAGATTATAAATTGCAAAGTAATGCTCCTGGGAAAACTAACATCTGGAAATGAATCTGTTATATCAGATTTTTTTTTTACAGGTACTGCACATCGCTTAGCTCTTATTTATTTATTCATTTGCACTATGCTGACCGAGTTACTCCCTCCTGGCCAATGGCCTCTTTTCAGAAGAAACCCAAGGTGGTATTCATACTGAGTAGGGGAAATTTACCATGGTACCAGGGAACCTACCCTACTCTTTTTTTCTATAAGAGCCATGTGATCTTTAACATTCACCTGAGCTACCACCCATTCAGGCATACTGGACAATAGATTCTGACTGTTTCTGCTTTGGATGCTAGACAACTACTAATAGGTCAGTCTTCTACTCCCCTGATGATCTGGTCACTCTAGCATAGATCAGGCAATATCTTAATACCTTAGATTTGCATTCAGCCTATAATTATGGGCTAAAATCTGACTGCAGACAAGGACTCCACCTAATCTATCTTTTAACTACTAGTTATATGTGCAGCTCACCACACTTATCCAATAGCTTGTTTTTCTACCTATCCCTCCACATATGTCTCCTTAATGCATTTTTAAATTCTTTCATGCCTGACTCTATAACTTTTTCATGTAAGACAAGTAATCTACTATCCCTTCTGTGAAAATATAAAAATGTTCTCATTAAGCAGTCAGTCTTACTACTTGGAAATAGGTTGCGCTATGCTGACAGTAGCCATCTGGGACATAGCACAAGCTGAAGGTGCAGAATGCAGTCTGCTTGATTATGTCTGAGATATTGCAAAAATAAGATCACCTATGCATAAAGTGTTAATTACATTCAAATAATTATTTATCTGCCTGAACCAGAAACAAAATAAATCCTTTGTATTGCTCTATAAAAATAATAAAAATATGATTTTCCAAGAGGATAAAATGTGCAGTGGAACAGTATATCTTTATAGGCCTGTCATGCAAATTGATTCTTTCTTATTTATTTGGGATGGGATACCCTGCTGATTTATAAAAAGAAATAATACATTTAAAACAGATTGCAATCACATGTTTTAGGTTAAGCTTATTAAGCTTAAAAGTAAAGCATGAAATCCCTATTGTGTAAAATTGTGTGTGATAAATATTTTAGACTGTAAGTAGCCACAGTTTGCATCACTTCACATTGTGACATCCCTCCTCTGGGCTAGTGTTCAAGGAGCCTCAATCCTCACTACTGACACTGCTAGGGAATGTTCACTGAGAGAAAAATAGGCACACACAGTATTTTCAGATGCAGATCTGTGCACCAAGTACTATATGCCCCAGGTAAGAGACCTCTGCCATACCCAGCTGATACTTACTGGGCTTAATGGTCAACCCTACCCTTTGCAGTCTGCCCAGGACCTCACTGACATGCCGAAAGTGCTCTTGCCAGGAATGTCTGTAGATCGCAATATCATCCAGGTAAGCAAGGCTCCTGCTAGGATACAATCTACCAGCCTCTGGAAGGTTGCTGGGGCATTTTTTATCCCAAAGGGCATCTTCATGAACTCATATAATATGAAAGAAGTCACAAAGGCTGACCTCTGTCTTGTGGTGGGAGTCAAGGGCACCTACCAGTAGCCCTTGGCCAGATCAATAGTGGTCATATACTTAGCCCCAGCCAGCTGTTGTATGGCTTCATCTGTCCTAGGCATGGGGTAAGCATCTGACTCTGTGTGACTGTTTAGTTTTCTGTAGTCTACAAAGAACCTGGTGCTGCCATCTTTTCTTGGTACCATCACCACTGAGGAGACCCAGGGACTGTTGGACTGCTGGATTACTCCCATTTCCAACATTTCCTGCATCTCCACCCTCATTCTCTAACTCACTCTGGCACCATGTAAGGGGCCTGCTTTATAGGTCTTTGGAGTCCTGTACCCACATATTGCTGAACCAGGTGGTTGCAGCCAGGTTTCAGATTCCTGACTGCTCAGATTTCTCAAACCTGGGGAAAGGATAGCCACTGAGACATTTCTATCCCTTCCATTGAGGTGTCAGTCTGAGCCTCACTGAGGAGATCAGTCACCAGACCCCCCCCAAACTCCTCCAGCCACCAACTGCAAATACTCAGCACAAGGGCCTCCCTATCATAGTAAGGCCTCATCATGTTAACATGGTACAATTTGTGCACCTGCCTCCTGCCTAGCAGTTCCGTCATGTAGTTGACATCACTGCCCCTCCTTACCACTTTGAAGGGTCCTTCCCAAGCTGCCTGCAGCTTATTGTGTCTGACATGAAACAGTACCATAACCTGCTTTCCCACAGCATAATCTCATGCTTGAGCATTCCTGTCAAACAAGACCTTTTTCTCCTGTTAGGCTCTTGCCAGGTTCTCCTTGGCCAAGCCCATGAGCTCTCTAAGCGTTGTCCTGAGGTTTAGGACATATGCCAAAAAAAAACATCTTGTGAGATTCACAATCGCCTCCCACTCATCACAAATCAAATCCAAGGGCCCCCTCATCCTATGCCCATACAGCAACTCAAAGGGTGAAAACCCTGTGGATTCCTGGGTTACCTATGTATGCAAACAGTAGATGGGGCAAATATTTGTCCCACTCGCTCTCAAACTGGTCTGCAAATGCCATTAGCATGGTCTTCAGTATAGAGTTTGACCTCTCCACAAGACCATTAGTCTGGGGATGGTAGGGGGTTTGTCTTTAGGTGCTTCACCCTACAGCACTCTCTCAGTCAAGACAGTAGGTCTGACATGAAATTGGTACCTCTGTCAGTCAGTACTTCTCTTGGGAAACCTGCCCTGCTGAAAATATTTAACAAAGCATTTGCCACCATCTCTGCCTCAATGGAAGACATAGCCACTGACTGAGGGTATGTAGTAGCATGACCTACTACTACTAGGATATATTTCTTCCCTGTGGAAATTGGGGCACTCAGAAGCCCTACAATATTCATAGCTACCCTTTGAAATGGCTCTTCAATCACAGGCAAAGGCATCAAAGGAGCATTCACTTTGTCTCCTGCCTTGCCTACTTTTTTGCACTGCTCACAGGTCCTGCAGTACCCTGTTACATCTCTGGAAATCCCAGGCCAATAAAAGTTCTACATAATACATCTCTTGGTATGCTTTATGCCCATATGACCTGCAAAGGGAATGTCACAGGCTATGGCTAGAAGTGCCAGATGGTAGGCTCTGGGCACTACCAACTGCTATATTACCTCTCCCTGCAGCCCTACCTCAGGGGTCTACTCTGTATACATGTAGAGCAGAGCATGTGTGCTGCATCTTTAAGAAGCATTTTAAGGACTCAAAGTGCATCTAGATACCGAGCACCTGCTGATCCAAGTGCCATTTTGAGAGTGCAGACAGACTGAGCACATATGAGTGCAATAGCTAGTTTGTATATACGTTTACCTAGGTTAAAGTTAATGAGCCTCAATCCTGAAGTGTTTGTACATAATAAAGCTGCTTGAACAGAACCCACAAAGTCTGGTCTATTGTATCCCCACTAGACGAGCAACATGGTGTCAGAACTGGGATTCCAGAGTCTGCTTTCCAGACCAACAAGGTGCAGGGTTAACAGTGAAGGTAAACTAAGAGAAACAAACATAAAAAGAGCCAGAAAAGAACCAAAGGTAATGAAAACTTGCACAAACAGTTTATTTTATAAAAAAGTGAAATGGAGCATTACAAGGGCACAAACTGCATTATTAAACAAGCGAGAGGCTCAAAAGGTTTAGTGATTAAACAAAATGTTTAAAATTAAGAGATTTGGTAAAATGAGCATCAAAAAAGTATATAAGGGGTTTGGAGCTACCTCAGAATTGCAAAACAGGTATGTTTAGAGTAAAACAAACATTTAATGCAAAACAGGCATGTTTAGAGTAAGACAAGCACAAGAAAAGTATAATGGGCATAGAAAGAGATTAAATGAGCAAATCAAATATAATAAGGGCAAAAAGGGCACATTAAGCATAACTAAAGCAAGGCAACTGCATGTTTTGGCAAAGTGCTGTGTTTTGGCATAACTACTACTTCATATTGTATTCAGGGCATAACTAGAGTTATTCAAAGTATCTCAAAGTGTGTAAAAGTGCTTACAGTGTGTGATTATTACTGTGCATGTATTCCGAAGAGGTTTTGTGTTTGCAGAGTGCAGCTATTTCATGAATTACAGCCATTTCAAAACTTTTCTTGTGCTGGGTGTGTCTATTCACAAAGTGCTGCCATTACAGTGTGTTTCTTGTACTGTAAAGAATTATCTAGCAATGTACCTCCATTTTGGAGAAGTTTCAGTGTGCCAAGCACTGTTTATTCATAAAGTGCAGTTACTTCGAAATGTCTCTTACTCTGAACTTTTCTGCCCAGTTCATTCGCCTAGTGCAGTTATTTTGAAATGTTTCTTAAAATGATGATAAATGACTTTTGCAGTACAGTAATTACAAGAGTATTACAGTGCCTGAGAGACTTATTTCACAAAGTTCAGTTATTCATAGGCTTGTGTTATTGGGCATAGTTACGAATACTGGCATAAATTTCTGAAATATGTATATGTGTATGTGTATGTGTGTGTGTGTGTGTGTGTGTGTGTGTGTGAGTTCATGCATATTTGCAAAATCCTTCACTGGTATGTGTTAATATGGCAGATGGATTTCAAAAGCCCTCACCACTTGTATTTGATCAGAATATTGCTGAGAACTGGAGAATATTTGAGCAAGAGTAGGATATTTTTATACAGGTAGCTTATTCTGACAAAGATGCATGCAGCAGGGCATTCATTTTGCTAAACCTATCTGGGTCAGAGGCAATTGAGAGAGAGAGAGTTCATTTGTGTATGCACCAGCAGTATATGAGGGACAAGGTGAAAACCGCCATATTGTTGTACAGGCTGAATCAAGGGAAGACCCCCCCCCCTCAGTGTTTGAAGTGTGAATTCAGAGAAATGTTTACCCCCAGACAAATATTACATTAGAGGCATCTGTTTTACACAAGAGATCAGAAATCAGGGGAGATTTGTGCAGCTTATATCACTAACCCGAGGAACAAAGCTAAAATGTGTTGGGGTTTAGTGACTTAAAAGATGAGGTGATAAAGGACAGGCTTGTGTGTAGTATTAATAGTGCTCCTGTGAGAAAGATTTTGCTTTGTGACAGTTATTTAACTCTAAGCAAAGCTATTGATATTTGTCAAATCCATGACATTACAGAAAGACACACAAGTATGCTTGCAACTGATAAGAGCACGGTTTTGGCGGGCTTCAGAGCAAATGTAGATAGCATGCAACACATGGCAAACAAAAGCTGGCCTAAGGACGTGACAGCCCCTATGGGTTCTCCAAGGAAACCACATAGCTTTCAAGTAAGTTCTAAGACTTGTTCAGTTAAAAGAGCATGCTCAGTGTAGTATCAGTGTGAATCAGCAAAACCCAAATCTAGCTTTACAGTTAACTGTTGCAATTGTGGTGTCAATCATGAGTCTAAAAGAGAAATGCTTGGCATTTGGTCAACAGTGTCACAAGTGTAAGAAATAGAACCATTTTCTAAAGTTGTGCAAATCAAGTAAACCTCACGCAGTTATAAAGAAAGGTCAATCAAAAAAGCAAGTCAATCATATAAGGGAGCTGCAATTCTATTTTCTATGTAGATGGTGTGTCAGCAATTGGTGAAAATGTTGATGCAGTGAATTTAATGGCAAAGAACAAAGTATGTTGCACTGTCCATATCAATGGTAAATCCACTGAGCTCAAAGTAGACACAGGTTCAAAGTGTAATGTTATGTCAGCAGACACATTTGCTAAAGTGAGAGCTGGTGAACAACTCAATGTGGCTAGTAGTATGAAACTTGTTGCTTATGGAGGTGAAGAAATTCAAACCAAAGGCTCAGTAGTGCTTTCATCTTACAGACTGCTATTCTATGTAGTCCAAAGACCTATGCAGTCATTACTGGGTCACAGAGACAGTTTGAGAATGAATCTGCTTTCTTTCACCAAAGAAGTTCATCATATAAGCACATATCCTAGTTCCAATTTTTCTGAAGCCATTTGTTTCAGAGAATGCTGATGTTTTCGATGACAAGTTGGGCAAACTAACAGTTGTATATTCTATGAAGTTATACCCAGAGGTCAGTCCAGTGGTCAGACTAGCAAGAAAAGTTCCAATAGCTATGCAGGATAAAGTTACAGCTCAGTTGGATAAAATGGTGCGGCAAGGTGTAATTTGTCCAGTTACAGAACCAACTGAATGGGTGTTGTCCATGGTAGCAGCCCACAAGAAAGGCATAGACAAAATCAGAATATGTATTGACCCAAGAGGTTTGATCAAAGCATTCAAGAGACAACATCATCCAATATGTATACCACCAAGCAGTTAACGAAGATGGAAAATCGCCACCACGAGCAAAGGTAAAAAAAACAAAAAATCAATCCAGTTATAGTTAAAAAACCTTTATATATGTTTGAAAAACAAAAAGCAACAACAAAGTAAGTTCACAAACTGCGAATAAAGTGGTTTTTTTGGAAGACAATTTATGGACTTTTTTGGGTCTTTTTCTTTCTTGTGCCATTCCATTTCTGGTTTTTCTGAGTTTTTTTTCTGGTTTTAGTTTGGTTTTCATCCAATATGTATAGTCAAAGAAGTCGCAGCCCTGATACCAAATGCCACTTTTTTTCTGTCTTGGATGCAAAACGTTTATTTTGGCAAGCAATGCTTGATCGCATATCCTCATTACTGACTACTTTCAGTACCTCGTTTGGCAGCTACAGATTCCTAAATATGCCATTTGGAATAAATTCTGTAAGTGAAGTCTTTCAATATGCAATGGAGAAATTTTTTTTCAGGATATCCTTGTGCCATAATAGTAAAAAATTTATTGGCTGGAGGCAATGGTGAAGCAGAGCATGTCAGAAATCTTAAGAAAGTTCTAGATAGAGCATGTGAAGTGAACTTAAAGCTCAGTCTTCTAAAGTGCAAATTTCGACTACCAGAAGTTACATATGTAGGTCATTTATTTACCAGCACTGGCTTGAGACAAAACTATCCAAGCAAGCAGCTATTCTTGAGATGCCAGCCATACCTCCTAACTGTCCCGAATTACTCGTTTTTTACCGAGTTTTGGGGTTCAAATAATGAGGTGCCACGATTCCAGAGTGGCACCCCTTCATTTCTGATTTATTTTCCTTTATTTTTTTATTTTTCGCACTTTGGCTGACATCATCGTGTCAGCTCGTCAGGGCTACCAGCCTGAGCTCACTGCGCACGTATTTCTGGCTGGTTCAAATGCTTTGCGAATGGAAACAAACCAGCCAGAAATAAGCTACTTCGCCTGAAAGGATTTATTTTCAAAGTTACCTGGAAGGGTTTAATCAATGTATTTGCAACGTCCGCCTGGAAGGATTTAATTTATTTGCGAACCTGGATGGATTCATTTTATTTGCAAAGAAAGCTCAGGAAAGGTAAGCTGAAGTGTGTGTGTGTGTGTGTGTGTGTGTGTGTGTGTGTGTGTGTGTGTGTGTGTGTGTGTGTGTGTGTGTGTGTGAGTGAGAGAGATAACTAAGTGCAAGTGTGTTTGCTTTGCACGCATGCAGTCTTCATGTATGAGCCATTTGTTTCCGGGAAAGATGTGCACCTGTCTGAAGTAAAAAAGCAGTGCTACTCTGTGTGTGTGTGTGTGTGTGTGTGTGTGTGTGTGTGTGTGTGTGTGTGTGTGTGTGTGAGCGACTGAGCATGCAAGCATGTGTATGTGTGGAGTGACAGGCAATCATGGATAATTTAGCTAAGCCTCATGGTCTACCTTGTCCATTATACAAGTATCACAAGTTAAATAGAAAAAGTAAGAAGGGAATTAAAGCAAAGAAAATAGTTGTTGTGTCATTTTCCTCAAAGTTGAGCATTTTTGTATTGGGAAAGGTAAAGTAAAAAAATGTGTTACTGGTTCATCAGTGAAAAAGTAGTAGTCTTAATTCATCAGAGATATCAGACTATTTCTTGTTCTTCTGATAGTGTGAGAAGTATTTAAAAGCATCATCAATGTTAGACTACAACTCACTGTTTTTCCCCCATTTTCCTGAATTGTTTATGCATTTAGCAAACGTACCACCAGGCATACACTGTGTACTGGGGGGTGGGGTACATTTTATCACTACCATCACTGTTCTGTTTTACTAATTAGTATCTAAGAGCATACCTTTTAACTGCCCAGATAGTCACAGAATGTCTAGATTTTTGCCTAATATTTTTTGTCTGTTCCTCAGAAAATATGTGGTTTTCTGCAAATCACTGAGGACTAAAGTCTTAAATAATTAATTTGAGTTTCAGACTTCATACCCTTCAGAAAGTATGTGGTAACACAAATGTTGTTATTCTAGCAACTTTTTTAAGCTTATAAGAGCAATTTTTAAAATCTGTCCCTATTTTTGAGTCTTTGTCCCCCCATTATTTTAGGTTTAGTCCAGATTTCTTGCACTAAGAGGTTGAGGGTTATGAATGAGCGTGACATTTATTGAGTAATCCCACTCAACCTGCATATATTGAAAATAGGGACAAAGGCCCTTCAAAAGCAGGTACATCCAGCCAAAAAGGTAGACATCTAAAGATGGAAACACAGCTCTTCCCACTTCCAGTAGGAATGTGGGATATACTACTCAGAAACACGTTTAAAAACAGAGTGACAAAAATGGGGGGGTATAAGAACATTATCAAAAGAGATGGTGTTAGGGTGTTATGATTTCCACTGCAGAATTCTACCACACAAGCTCATTGGATTTTGTTGCTGATAATGGGAAAAGCAAGATTTGTATCACTACTGGTGTCAGTGTAACATCTGCAGTCTTTAACAATATTTCAGAATTGTACCATAAAAGATAATTTATTTTTGCTGCTGCTAAAGAGAAATGTAAGCTTTCTGTCCTCTATACTGGTGTCAGTGTAACATTTGTTGATTTTTCTGATCAATTGTGCAAACAAGGTCATTTATTTTTGCTACTGAAAATGGAAATGTATGTCCTGTTTCTTTGTCACCAGTCTAAAATTTCTAGATTTTAGTTATCTACATTGCAGATTTGTACCTCACAGGGTCATTTATTTTTGCTGCTTAAAATAGGAGATGTAAGATGCGTGTCCTGACTCCTACTTCTTGTACCCGGTGTAGAATCTGTATTTTTTAATGATTTTTTTATTGCAGATTTCTACCTCACAAGCCGATTTATTTTTGTTACTGAAAATAGGAGATGTAAGACATGTCCTCTTTAAGTTAATTGATGACAGTGCAACATCTGTATCCTTTATTGATCTGTATTGTAGAACTCTACCACAAAAGATCAATTATTTTTGCTGCAGAACATGGGAGATGTAAGATGTGTGTTTTTTCTTTAAATTACTGCTAATAGCAGTATGTTCATGTAATATGGTTTTTGTCTAATAGACAGCTTCAAAATCAAGTGTGATGGGAGGCAATTGAGATGATTGCGTGGAGGGGTAAATAAAGCCTGAAATTAGGGATACTGCCAAAAAGAGGCACATCACATGTAGGGTTGAATCAGGCCAGAAAATCAGGACACTCTTTCAAAATAGGGACAGTTCAGAGCTCTGATGTATGTTTGCCTGTGGTTGCATGTCTGTGATGGTGATTTGATTTTTGTTTGCAAGAGTGATTTGTAAACTGCTATTGAATGTGTGTTTCTATGTGTATGCATGAAAGCTGTTTAAAGGTAATGTGTGCTTGTACTGGGAGTGCATGGATGTTTAAAGGGGTATGGGGAGGGGGTCTCTGGATTTTTTTTCCTAACATCTGATTTTCCTGGAATTATAGTACAGTTGGGGTTATACTACTGTTGAGGATGAGATATAGCCAGATTTTTGCCTCCTTTCTAGTCTGTACCTCATAAAATGTGTGGTTTCCTGGCAAATGTCATATGTTTGAGTCTTGTTGCAGAACAGGAGAGGGCAGTGGTGGTGCCTATGGCTTACACTACTGTCATTCTATTTATAGTGTGGGTGTGGAAGTAGACTTTTATGATGGAAATGTTCTGAATTGGGCAGTTTTGTCATTATTGGTTCATGCATTTTGTTTCATTGCCTACAGTATAGCCTACTGGAAAAATGTTCAAACAATAAATTTAAAATGCACTCTAACAAGTGTGTTGCATTATACAAGAAATATAATTTAAAGTCAGGAAGGTGTATCAAAGAAAAGAACACATGTATGTTCCTTGTTTTGTGTGCAAGGGGCCAATGATTTGAAAACAACCCAAAGGTAATCTTTATCCACCACCAGATGCATTTTCGTTGGATGTGGGTTTCAATGAATGCGAGTTTCAAGGGCAGAGAAGTTTTAATGCCAAGCCTATTTTCATTGTGAGACAGTATTGCTTTGTTTACCAGATGCCTATTAGTGTTTCTGTATTGTTGTGCTATAAAATGTAAAAATAAAGTCCAAATAATCATTGTAGAAGTCAAGCAGTATGCACACATTAGTGTTTATGGTGAATGGGGTGAAATAGCCAGGCAATGGGACATTGGGATGGCTGCAGGGGGACTCTGGTGCCATATTTTGGTTGTCTGTTCTTCAGCTTGTGTTTGAAAGTTGGTATCCCACAATTCCATTGGAGTGGGTGGGGTTACATAATTATCTATGTAAATTAGATGTTAATCAGCATACAGATTTGTACCTATTTTTCATGGGCCTTGTCTGGATTTTTGATGTTTCCAGGTTGAGAGGTATGATGCCAGCACCTGATAAAGTTCAAGCTCTACAGCAGTTTCTTGGCATGATCAACTATTTAGGCAAGTTTATACCAGAGTTCAGTGAGTTGACAGCATCTTTGGGAGAGCTGATGCACAAAAATGTTATATGGTCTTGGTTGGAACAGCACCAGAGAGCATTTGAAGACCTTAAGTGGAAAATTACTACCCCCACCTACATTAAGATACTATGATGTCAATAAACCAGTAATTATTTCCTGTGATGCTTCAAAATTTGGTCTTGGTGCAGTTATTTTTCAAGAAGGTAGACCAGTAGCCTGTGCATCTAGAACCCTTACCCAAACTGAAATGCAATATGCTCAGATTGAGAAAGAACTTTTGGCAATAGTATTTGCATGTTCAAAGTTTCATGATTATATCTATGTTTGAGCAATTCAGATTGAAACTGACCACCAACCTCTAGTTACTATTCTAAAGAAGCCTATGCATTCAGCTCCAGTGAGATTACAAAGAATGATGCTCAAATTGCAAAAGCACAACTTCAAATTGGTCTACATGAAAGGCAAACTTCTTTATCTGGCTGCTACTTTATCCAGATCACCCAGAAATACAATGGAACAGCTTGATGCAGAGAATTTTGACTTGGATGTAATGGAAATGCATAATTTTTCTGCCACAAGACTTGATGAGCTGAGAAATCATACAAAGACTCATCCAATTTTGAAAAAGCTCAACCACTACATTAATGTTGGATGGCTGCCAAAACAATCTAGTGTACCACTAGATGTACAACCTTATTTTCCTTACAGAGATGAGATGTTGATGGAAGACGACATTAGTTTCAAAGGTCCTAGAATTGTTGTTCCTGCTTCCTTACAACATGAATGTGACCTGATTTTGCACTGTGGTCACCCAGGTTCTGAATCTACCAAAAGAAGGACAAGAGAACTAGTATTTTAGCCTTCTCTAGTAAAAGACATTGATGAAATACTTTCTTCTTGTTAAGTATGCAATAGTACTAAACCACATTTGCAAAGAGAATCAGTTTAGCTAAGTCAAGATCCTGAACTACCTTGGTCAACAGTAGCCACTGATATACATCCACTGCTGTTATCACCAAGTTGAAACATCATTTCCCATTCCATGGTAGTCCACAGTTATTTCTGACAATGATACTCAATTTACGAGTCAGTTGTTTCAGAAATTTGTAAGAGAATGGGACTTAGTACATGTCACTAGTAGTCCAGAATATCCACAGTCAAATGGACTAGCTGAACATGCAGTACAGAGTGCAAGCAATTACTTGAAAGGTCAAAGCATGATAATACCGATGTCTTTTTAAATTTACTCAATCTCAGAAACATAACCCATGACGATATACTTGGCTTGCCTGCTCAGAGACTTCTATCCAGGCAAACCAGAACAATAGTCTAATTCCAATTTGTTGAGGAACTAAAGCTAAGAACAACAGAACCATTAGAGCCCAATTATTCATTAAGCATTCTTTCTAGAAGTCCAGCTATGATAAATCGAGCAGATTTCTTCGTCCGTTAGAAGGAGAGACAACGAGGACACAAACAGCAAAAGGTTTTGACCGGATTGGTCAAGTAACAGGTATATGTACTGAGCCGAGATCCTACTTCATAAGAGTCTGAGTGTGTGGAGTACAGGAGAAATTGCAGAAATCTTCTTCCTGTACCAGAATCAATATCACAGCATTATTCCTGTGATATATACTCTAGATATAAGAACAGTCCAGACAATGTTCCTGTTGCAGAACGTGTGTCAACTTATACTTCCATTCCTGATGATGTTCCTGATATTCCTAAGGTTGAACATTCAGCAAAGACAGTCCCAGCTGATAAATCTGATTTTAAATTTTATGTCACACATTTTGGTCATATTTCCAGACCTAGTGTGAAATACACAGTGACCTGGACTTGATTGTGTATATATCCATATATATATATATATATATATATATATATATATATATATATATATATATATATGTGTGTGTGTGTGTGTGTGTGTGTATCTAGTTCTGTATAATTGCATGACAGAGCATTATTTGTATTGAATGCATGTCAACTGATATTGTCAATATTGCATAACCTGTTTCTCAAAGAGGAGGATGTAGAACAGAGCGTGTACTGTATCTTTAAGAAGTTTCACGGATGTAGAACAGAGCGTGTACTGTATCTTTAAGAAGTTTCATGGACTGCACATGCGTATAAATACTGAGCACGTGCTGAATGATCTTAGTGCCATTTTGAGAGAACAGCCAGAGAGCGAGTATGTATACGTGAAACAGCTACTTTGTATGCAAGTTTACCTAAATTAATGTCAAGTCTCAATCCTAATGTGTTTGTACATAATAAAGCCGCTTGAATAGAACCCTCAAAGTCTAGTCTATTGTATCCAACTAGATGAGTGGCAATACAGTAACCCTTTCTTCCAGTATACAGAATTCCCTTTTCCTTGAGAATCAGGTACCTCATTAGCTACCTTCCTCAAGGCTCATAATGTAGGTTCCAAGAGCTGAGATTTACTCAACTCTACCTTTGTGACTATTCCCAGCTCCCCTTCCACAGGAAGTCTGGTATCTTCTGACAGCAGTGCCTCACTGTCAGCCTGGGTACCACTGCTACTCACCTCTGCTCTTGCAGTCACCCTGTCCAAGGGAACATCAGTACCTATCAGCAGCTGTGGCTCACCTTCAGGCTCACTGTTACAGGGTAGTTCCCTCCCTGAAATAGCCACATCACCAGCCCCAGCTTTAGGTGTGGGGTCTGTCTGGGTCTCCCTGAGGCTACCAGACCCACATCCCTGTCTCCAAGCTTGACTGCATGTAACTGCATACACACAATGTACTGCATTATCAAAATAATTCCCTATCTAGACATCTGCAGGGATATCCTCAAACACATCTACTTGCTTGCTTCCTTTTCCACCCTCCCAGTCAAGGTGAACCCTGGCCAGAGGTATTTGGAATGGGGTCCCTCCTAAATCTCTGACTGGAGTGGACTGCCCAAGCAAGTACTGCTCCTCTTTAACCACTGCAGGCTTCACAATGGTTATGTGAGAGGCCATGTCTGTCTTAACAGTGGCCTATTTTTCATCCACTAAAATAGGATAGAAACTCTGGTGATGGCTTGGTACCACTATTGTCTCCAGACAACTTGCCACTGGTATGCTGCTATTTCCACATTCTGGCTTTCTCACATTTTATTCCACACCTTGCTTCAATGGACATTTGTATGCTACATGGCCTCTCTGGTTACATTTAAAACATCTAAACCCTGATCCTGGACATGTACCTTAACTAGTGGCTTCCTCTATTACTGATGGACTCTTTGGGGGTAGTTTAGGCTCCCCATCATGGGTTACCTTATATTTGTGTGCAGCACTGGGTATCCTCTTCTTGTGCAGTGGTGCCCTGCTTGCCAAGTAGAGATCCCCTTTTCTCCCCAGCTCATCTGCAGAATTACATTCCCAGTCTGTCAACCAGATTTTCATGTCCTCAGGCAAAATGCTAAGGGCTTTTAACCTCACCAAAAGGTCTGCCAGACTTTCAAAAGTGGTGACTTGACATCCACTCACCCACCTATGAAAGTAAGTGCTCAACTCAGCAATATGATCACACACAATTTCATCTGCCCTACCTCTATATCCACAATTATTTTTCTGTAAGCTTCAGGTGTAAAACATTCCAATAAACATGGTTTAACTTTAACTTTGTCATAACTTTGTCATAACTTAAACAATCAGTATAAGACAATTTAGAAACAGCAGTTACAGCTTTACCATGGAGTAAGGGGGTCAGGAACCATACCCAGAGCCATTGTTCATCAACATATTGTCTATATACTCTTTCAAATATATGAATAAATCTATCAAAATGATCACCTTCTGTATTCTATGGAAGTAATTTACTGACCTTTGTTGCATCTGGGGTTCAGTTATTCTCTTCCCCCATTACCTCCATGTTCTTGTCAAAGAGTCAGCATGTCCCCGTCATGTTTCAGTTTATTTTCTTTGGCCTCCCAATGCCACAGTTTCTCTGCCAATTTAATTCCATATGTTTTGCCTCCAGTTTAAGTCTCTAACTCCAGACGGGTTTTAAGTCTTCTGAGGAAAAGGTGAATTATCCTGTTTCTGAGGGATGCACATCCCCATCATCAGACTGGTTGTCTTCCTGGTCACTGGCCTGTGCCTCAGCTGCGACTAAGGCTGAAATCATTTCTTTTTTACTCAGGTTGGCATGCACCAGTCCTTTGGATTTGAACACCTTAGCCATCTGCTTCACTGTCGGCTTGCCATAATCCTCTGCTGACACTTTGCCTGCTTTCCCTGACTAAACTAAAACTGTTGTGAAAAATTAAACTAAGTATGTTTCCTTTGTGGCCGCTGAGAGTACACACACCTTTAGTGACAACTGCTCACAAGCTATAGAAGTTTAATAAATATCCTACCACTGCCATCAATATAGGACATCCCTCAGATATAGATACAAATCAATACTACATTGCACCTGACAAACAAGAAAGACACAAACACATGCATCTTCATCAATGTACTCAGTGACCAATGTTATATGCTAATTCTCTAATCATGCATCCCCCTCAACCTGCAGACATTGAAAAAAGGAACAAACACCCTTGAAAAAATATTAACATCCATCTAAAAATTTAGATATCTTATTAGCTTAAAATTTGAATACAAAATATCACATAACTATCCTCACTTCCAGTAATAATATGGGCTACTACACAGAAAAAAAAGTTTAAAAAAACAGAGCGATAAAGATGATGGAAAAATAATGAACAGCATCTCAAAATTCTATCACAAAAGGTCATTTATTTTTGCTTCAGAAGAAAGGAGTTGTGAGATGTGTGTCCTCTGTCTTTACATTATTGTTGCCATTAGTATGTAGGCCACGTAGTGTGGTTTTCTGTGTAGTAGAAAGCTTCAGAAATCACGTGTGATGAGGGGGTTCAAAAAATTGTGTGAAGGGGTAAAACAAGCCTGAAAACAGACACACACCTCCAAAAATAGGGACATCCTGTATAGGTGTAAATAAGGCCTGAAAAAATGAATGTTCCTCCAAAATAGAGACACCTGAAAGGCTTGTCTTACAGCTGCTGTATCAGAGTTAACTTCTTAACTGTTATGGAAGACGGCTGGGGAGGCAGAACTGTATCTGCGTCTTTCAGGACCTAAATCTGAACCAAGACAAAGTAAACGGAGTACCTCCAGAAAGTGACGAACTTCCCTCAGATATACTAACAATATCTCATTAAAAGAAATTTAATGCAAATGGTAAACATGTTAACCCTGTTTATTTAAAACTACAAGCTCCACAAAAAAGCCTAAACATTCTGATTAAAATTTAAACTCCTTACAGGCAGCAAAAGATATTTTGAGACTCAGACTTTTTAAATACTCCACCCAGCCCCTGTATATGCCTAAAATATTCAAAAACTTACAACTGCACAACCATACAAAATAGTGCACACTTTTTGAATCCGTTCTCATTATCCAGGTTTCATTCTCCCAAACAGCAGCTTGGGATACACTATTTTACTCTAGTAAAGATGTACTGTAAATACAATCAAAATCTACAGAGGTCCTCATTTCTAGAGACAACAGTCTTTACTTTCAGTTCTTAAATGATTTTCTCCCATATATAGCAAAATTTAACTCAATAATTAATCACTTATCTCAAAAAACATCCCCGATACTTGGAAGTTAGCTATGATTTACTCATCTGCAAAACACCAGGCACAAAAGAACCTATTAAGTACTGAACAGTTTGGATACTCTGTCTCAGAAAATGGTAGAATTGTCTAAACAAACGCATTTCTTACAAAAATAAACACAGCTTACTTAATTCCAAACAGCATGGATGGGTACAAAACAACAGTTGAGAAAAGTATTTAACAATGTTAACCACAAAGCCAGGCTTTTCTCAAAAGGCATGCAAGATGTTTATTAACCGACTTCTCAAATATCATTTAAATTGGTCTTTTCTGCTAAAGAACAACAAAAAAGCAAGTTAGCTGCTTTATACTTCACAAAGACCAATTTATTGTAAGTGCTTTCATCGAGGCACATGCCCCAACTTCATCAGACAACTCAACAGCCATAAAAACCTCCATTTTATACTCACATTCAACATAATTAAACAATTAAATGGTTAAATCCTTGATTGAACCATTAGTTAAAACTACTTTATATTTAAAGTGTCTTTGCTTCCTGACTTACAATTTATTGCAATGCCTTAGAAGCTATGGCAACAGTATAAAAAATTTTTTTACATGTTATTAAAAACCCCTAATAAATATTATAAAATCATAAAATACTTACTATTACAAAAACTTTTTGTTTGTATTTATATTCAATCTAAATATTGAAAAATCAGACAAAATGATAGGCACCTCTAAAGGACCCTAACTATATTTCATTATATAAATACCATACAAATCTATGACTTGCATAAATAATTAAATATCTAAAAAATGTAAGTTAGATATGATGAACATCAGTTTTTGTATAAATATAACCTATACTAATCTAATAAACTTAATAGCGAAAATATTAGATTAAAAACATATGCTTTAAGTTAACATTTTATCTAGAAAGTGCTTTTAACTTCAATATACATTTTATAGAATATTTTCTGCTAAAGGCAACATCCCCACACTTGACTCTCAAGGGTCTTTTCTCGTCCCACTGTTGCAAGGAGGCTTTTCGAACTAAACAAAAGCCTAAGAAGACTACATGGGAAACTGGAGGTCTTGAACACAGACAGTAGTATGCTGTAGGCTGAGCTGGGCAGTAGAAGTAGAAGCTATGGTGGCAGGCAGCTGGTGGAGAGAGTGACAGTGGTACTGGATAAAATGACATTGATGTATCAAAGGATAAAGCATGAGGAAAAATGATTTGAAAGGGACAATGTATCAGTCTTCCCAAGCATGTGTAGGGAGATAAGATGGTGGCATTCACTAAGGAGAACTTATGGTAGATGTCAGGATGGCTGAATGGTATATGGTCATAGCAACAGAGAGAGCTCAGGAGGGGTCAGAAGCAGTACCCAAGGGTGGAGGAAGGTGGCAGCACAGATGGGGTTGATTCTGGAAGGATGCAAAATTTGATGTGGAGAAGTCTTATTCCTAGATATTTATATGATGCCTTACTCTGTAATAAACCATCTCAGTGGGGACTGGTCACAATCATGGTATTCCTAACCAGGCTAATATTTTACTGGTAGGGAAGAAGGATAAGCCTTAGTGATGCAGATGATACTTTTGCTGACTTGGAGAAGGAACAGTGTGTGAGAAGGATACAGTCAGCATGATGACAGCAGAATTCTCAGATGCTCAAAAGCCCAAGACTATAGTGAGTGAGTAAACTTCAAGAAGTGAGCAGTAAGGGATAAGTGAGAGCTGTGATGATAGTTCCAGGGCTACAATACTGTAAAAAAAAGAGCTGGAAGTCAAAGACAGTGGTAGATCCTGCTCAGAATGAGTGAAGGAGGAGGAAGCTACAGGATGTATCAATTCAGGCGGGGGGGTTGGAGGATGGAACATAAAGGAGAAATAAAATGAACTAGAGCTCGACTGAGAGTGGATAAAGGCAAAAGGATCAGTATAAGGACAAAGAAAAGTAAGGAGAGAGCTCTTGATGAGCCCAGGGATCAAGTGAGGGATGTAGTTGCTGATTGACAAATGTCTTTTGTCTTTTATTTGCTCTGTTCTTTAGTGAGCAGTACACGGAGAGGAAAAGAGGAGTAGACATGAGTGGAGTGACAGGTATGTGACATTTGAGTAACTGCTCATCCCATGGAAAGTACATGTCCCCTCAGATGGTGACCACAGGGTATCAGAGTTTAATGATGATGCCCTTTATGTGGACATGTGGAGATTTAAAAGGGAGTGGCTTATTGCCTTCAGTTAATGAAATGGGCCACATCTCCATGTTGTGGGGGGGGTGGTGGAATGCAGAGGCATGTTATGTTACTGGGCGGAAAGGAGTGACATTGGGAAATTGGAAATATTGGACATACTTGTTTGCAAGCTGACATATGACCATCTGGGGAGAGGACGAAATATGGGAGCAAGTGAATCTCATGGATTTGAATAGACTGGCACTAAGATGATAAGATCAGAAGCACAGGCTTAATGACAATAAAAATGATCAGGGTGCATGGAGGCTAATATAAGGAGAAGTGTACAGAACACTGCGGGTGTGAGGTAATAGATGTGTCCTCTTAGGATGGCATGAACAAAGGGTGCTGGAAGTATCATACTCTGTCCCCACTGGCCTGATGGCAGCACTACTAGTATGGGAAGTAGGGATTTACATTGGGAGAAGAGGAACAGCAAGAGGAATGGACTTCATTATGTGCACTTTGGAGTCTTGCATAGCTGCATTAAGAAGGAGAATACAAAGGATATGGGCGGGGGGGCAATGATGCAAAAGATTAAGCCGCAAAGGAAGAGAATACAAATTTGAGGTGTAAGGGGAGGTAAGTGATGCAAAGTATTAGGATGTAGAGGTAGGTGGTGGGAAGTATTAGAATGGGGAGTTAAGTGATGGGAAGTATTAAAATGGGGAGTTAGGGGGTGGGAAGTATTAGGATGGGGGAGGTAAGGGGTGGAAAGTATTAGGATGGGAAGGTAGGTAGAAAGGTAATAGCACAGAAGGAGTGGTTATGCATGTGAGGTCAATAGTGAGAGTGAAGACGTTAAATAATCCAGCTGAAGGTCACAGGGAAGGTGGAACCTAACCTGACAACCTGTGAGCATAAGACTCAGAAACCTGTCTTGAACAGTGCATGATTTACACACAGGATATGTACACACATTTATGTGCATGTGCACATACACACAAACTTATAACATGAACACGCATATGCACACACATGACACAGACACAGAAGCATGCATGCGCTCACACACAGACACATAAGCATATATACTCCATGCATGTACATGCTTACACGCACACATCTATAGACAATTTGAAGGATTGCAATTCACATACAACATGTCTTGGGAGGAAAGTGGAGCAAAAATCCAAGCAGGTAATGGAGGACATCTAGACTGTGCACAGAAGATACACCATCTGAGAACCAAACTGGAAGACAAAGTACTGTAAGGTAGCAAAATTCTCAGCTAAGCTGTGGAACTTTAAAAATGGCTGTTTGTGTATGCATTTGATTTTTATTCCGCAATTCCCGAGCGAATTGTAAAGCAATTTGTTTCTTATATGATTGAATATTTAATTCTATTTTTGCATGAAGTGTCTTATGCCCCACTTTTCAGGAACTTTTAATTATCCAAAACTTAAATATTCAACTTTTTATGTTCCTTTAATCAATTTTGAGGGTGGATTGGGATCTGTTGTATTCATCAAGGGTTTCACTTTTTAATTTAAATGTCTGAAACTCCAGGTATTCTATTTTTAACTATGTGTTTAATTCTAAGGTCATTTTAGAAAACTGTTGACCCAGTTTTGCTGTTTTCTTTAATAGGAATGACATCTTGAAGGACTGATTGTTGTTAAGGCTAATCTAATATCTGTTTAGAAATAGACCCAGCTACCAGGAATCATCTCCAGGCAGCAGTTAAAATTAACAAAACCTATTAAGTTTCCAAGGTTTAAAATGAAACACCAGCTAACCCGTCATGCTTGTTAATATTTAAGAAATGGAGGCTATAATATAATATAATAAGTTGTTGTCTGACTCTTATCTCATTCCCATGAATAGTAATTCATCACTGGATGGAAGAATGTTGCTTTTAGAATTTGAGACATTTCTCTTGCTGACAGCATTTTTTCAGCAATTATGGAGAGCAGCAAACTTTGCATCATAACTGTTAGTCTACAATACCAAGTGATGTCATTATCTACAAAAAGTGTTTTCCATAATCTCTAGTTACTGTTTTGCACTGTATTATTGTTAAATCAACACAGGCTGTCCAGTTAAAGAGATGACTGACTACTTTAGCATATACAAAGGCCTCATAAGCCTTTGCAGAGAGGCTTGCCTTACTACAAAACACCGATTATCATTTTTTTATTTTGTTGCTACAGCTGGTCATAACCTGAGCAGCCTAAGTACAAACATGCTCTGTTAGTCAACCCTGAACTACTGTGACACAGGATTCCAGAAAGTGATTATGCATAGTGGATCCTATGAGACATTGCATTACTTTACAATAAGTTACATTACGTTATATCATGTTATGCTGTGTTCCATTGCATATTATATTGTTTATTTAATGTTATATAGAATTACTATTCTGTAGGTTACACCAGTGCAGGGGTATGAATACTGACTTTTATAGAAGCTACTCTGCTTTGATTTAAACTTTGCAGCACCAATCCAGTTCTACTATGCCTTTCTAATTTCACCTATACGCCTTCCAGTTTTCACCTTAATTACATACTCTGGAAAGCTATTTCAGCCACTGACAACTCTTCCTATGAAGAAACAGCCCCCTGTTGGTCTTGATGTACCTTTATTCATATTATATAGTATAACTTTCCTTCCGGCATATGAATATTTTGTGATACTCTGCCCTGTTTACCATATTATATAGATGTGGCTTTTATTAAGTTACCTCATTATTCGGGGAATTGCTGTCATGCTTTCAGCCATGGCTGAGTTAAAATAATAATTAGATTTAACTGTCCATTTTGTGTAATAAACTGAACTTTTTAATACAACATTCTTTCTCAAAACCGATGATAATAAAAGTTACTTTCTTTGAATGACTAGAAGAAATGAATACCGTCCTGGTTTAACCTTATTTCATTGGATACTTCACTCTGCCTCTTCCATTTGCTTCACATTTACTGTAAAAAAGTTCTCCCCAGGGGGTCAACTGCCTTCTAAGCTAGTGGTGAGATCTCCGTGCATCAGTACTATAGTGGTCCCCCGAGAATACTATGCAAGCAAGCTAAGTCTTGCCAAATTGACAGGAGCTGATATTCTATAGACATTTTTTCATGAAGGCAGGAAAAGTACATGCTAGTCAGAAAATATGGATATAACAAGTGTGAAAGCCATTCTTTTAACTACATTGTTTAAGGAAGTAGCTTTAACATTTTAGTATCCGCAACTTGCTGAAGATTAACATGGGCAGAAAATGATAGGGTCTTCACAAGGGGGCACTTAAAGATCAGTGATGTGTGAATCTGTTAATATTGCTTTGCTACTAAGAATGAATTTCTATTCTTAAGGAAACGCTAAATTTTACTATGAACCTTAAAGAATTTAATGGGTCACTGACTGCCTGAAGAACACTGGATGAGCACCCATTATTTATACATGCTGTGCCCCAGGCAGGACAGGAACATCTCCGAGGATGGAGGGACATGAGAGGTGTGCATTAAAAATCAATTCCTGAAGCAACAGATACCACTCTCTCTATATGAATGTATTCATACTGCAGTCTGTGCCTGGTCTAATATTATGTAAAATATGTGCTCAGCTGTGCTGTTTTCTTTACCTTCAAAAGGAGGTTACAATAACCCGGTCAGATTTGTGATATTCAGACACTGAAGTGTATAGTCACAGCCTCAGACACTTAGGCTATGTGGCAACTACAAAGTGGAATAATTTGTAAAATAATGCAATTCACAGGTCTACATTTTGAATCAATTTACTAGCATGAACCATTTTTCTATTGCAGCCTCCCTTCTCAGTGAACTTTGTGTTTCCTGATTGTCTCAGCAGAATGTCTTATTTAGTATTTATTACCACCTAAATTTATAGGAATGCAGACTTTTCAAGTAGGACCAAGACAGACTACTAAAGTAATCAGTGGGATGAGCACTTGTTCCGACTGCTTTAGGTAGTTGTGCTTGGACTACTGTTGTACCATTTTTTAAACCCCTTTATTGAAGTATCACTTGTGACATAGGCACATTTACATTTATATAATAGTAATCAAACTGTATTAAGTTAAAATTACCAAACAATATGCTTCACACATATTGGTATATATCATATAACCTAAGCAATATTACATAAATTATTCAATTCCTGTCCCTTTTTTTAAACAAAAAACATCTTTATTAAACCATCACTTACGACATAAGCAGTCATACATTTACATAAAAGAAAACAAACCACACAGACACCATCCTAGTTGCAACCATTTTATATCACAAACCATACTGATACACTCCAAGTTGCAAACATTATACATCGCTTACAATCTACCCAATCATTTTCAGTAAAACATTACATAGCTCATTTAAGTCCTACCCACCTTTAAACCTCATTTCCCCCCTGTATGTATTGTTCCCACAATTCCTATTTTTCCCATGTAGTTTGCTCCCACCTTTTTCTAAAGATCTCAATTCTAGTTGTTTTATTTCTGTTACTACATTCACGACATGATGAGGAAGATTATTTTCTGAGTTATGATACCGAATCAGGATTGCCTTGACATGGTAAGGCCTTGCTGGCTCTAATTATAGTGGCTGTCAAAAAGCAGTTACTAGAAAATGGAAATCAAAATCTCAACTACTGTTCTACTTTTGGGTATATTTCTTACAGCCACACTACATCACATTTAATATGGCATATCTTATAGAACATACCATAATACAGCATGACATGAAATATAATATAACACATTATGACATGACAAGAAATACTACAATTTAAGTTACAGTAGCATAGCATAACAAGCATAACATGACACTACTGCATAAATATAGCGTACCAGTGTCAGTGGCATGACAGGTAGCGCATTCACCTTTGGTGCAGAATGCTGTCATTCTATTCCCACACAAGGTAGATTGATGATTGATATTACAGTGCAGAATAAGGGAAGCACTGTACTCCCAAGTGTGTTGTTCTTCAGATGAGATATTAAACCAAGGGTCCCATCTGCTTGAGTTGATGGTAGCATAGGTGGATGTAAAAGATCTCCCATCATCTATTGAAAAGAGCAACATAATATATTGTCTTTGGTTTCCCCTGAAAAGAGTCCATTAGCCTACTAGGACTAACCCGGTCAGCAAAACATAAATAAAATATGACATAGAATTAAATGACATGATGTGACATAACAGTGTGATATTACATCCATTCATCCACAGCCTGCTTCTGCACATGGGGTGAGGGTGGCCCTTCAACAGCGACAATTATTTAGAGACAATGTTCACACTGCTGGGTGGCTATGATATGACATAATATTATACAACTTAATGTAACATTGCATAGCATGACATAGTATAGCATGAAGTAGCATAAGATGACATAATATAATGTAACAACATAGCATTGCATAACATGATGTACAGTAATGTGCCATAGCATAAGATGACATAATATAATGTAACATACCATTGCATAACATGATGTACAGTAATGTGCCATAGCATAAGATGACATAATATAATGTAACATACCATTGCATAACATGATGTACAGTAATGTGCCATAGCATAAGATGACATAATATAATGTAACAACATACCATTACATAACATGATGTACTGTAATGTGCCATAGCATAACATGACATAATATAATGTAGCAACATACCATTGCATAACATGATGTACTGTAATGTGCCATAGCATAAGATGACATAATATAATGTAACAACATAGCATTGCATAACATGATGTACAGTAATGTGCCATAGCATAAGATGACATAATATAATGTAACAACATACCATTACATAACATGATGTACTGTAATGTGCCACAGAATAAGATGACATAATATAATTTAACATACCATTGCATAACATGATGTACTGTAATGTGCCATAGCATAAGATGACATAATATAATGTAACATACCATTGCATAACATGATGTACTGTAATGTGCCATAGCACATGACATACTGTAATGTAACTTACAGTAACAATGCACTATAACATAAGATCCTCTGTTCATAGTCACTTCACACAGCAATTACTATCCAGTTCTGTCAATCCATTTCACATAGCTGTATTTGAGTTTTGTTTTTAACTTTCAAGAGAATGTTAACTGATGCAAGATACACTGACATTATATGTATAATTTTGTATATGCATAAATAATTTGTAAATGTTGTTTGAATTAAGCGGCAAATTCTGCTGTGCTCTCTAAATTCATAAATGGTTGTAAAACAGGGTAGACTTTTGTGTCTCCTTAGGCTGAAACTGTAGTACAGACTTTTTTGACTTTGATGTTGAATTACTATAATGCAGTAAATATCCTTTTAATAAGAATGTGTGCTCTGGAAACCTGGGAAGAGGGACTGCCTTTCATTTTATAATGCACTATAATTGCTAGGCATTTACTAACAGAGTTGCTTGCATTCCGGTACCTTTTGTTAGAAGTTTCAGTGAGTTATTTTAATCATTTTGCAGTCAGAATGTCAGTTACCTTAATCAGCTTCAGAATCTGTTCTAAAAATAAGATACCAGAAGAATATTGGAAGTCACTGGAATATCATATGGACCTTTTTAAATACTCCATCTCTAGTCTTTCTCACATAGATTATTAAGGAGAGAGATGCATCTCTTGCTGACATTGCAGCACCATTTGTGAGTATCGGTTGGTCAGTAAGCATTTCAGATGTCTTTGGCTTTAGCCAGAGTGTGTAGAAAAATAGGTGAAAGGAAGAGGAGGTAAGTGCAGAGGAAGGAAAGAAAGGTAACAAGGGAAGAAGGAGAAGGATTTTAACCATCTATAAGGGGGAAAGGTTTATGAGCTGTGAGGAAAGTAAAGTTTTTGCACACAGGGAGATTAGAGGTTTTGAGCAGATTAAGGTAAAGGTCATTGGTACTGTGGGAGAGTCACACATGAGGCACTATTAGGCGATTGCTGTTAACCTTTGGAAAGACATGATCAAAGCCAGGTATTTACCACATGATGGTTTCGCTTGGTTTTGAATTGGTTTCGATTTTCTGTCCATCTCAGAGAAATAGGACTAGAGTTCCATTGTTTAGCACTGCTGCTGGAGTCTGATGAGTCTCCAGCAGTGTTTCTTTTCTGGATATATACTGAGCAGTACTCCAGCAGTGTTTCTTTTCTGGATATATACTGAGCAGTACTCCAGCAGTGTTTCTTTTCTGGATATATACTGAGCAGTACTCCAGCAGTGTTTCTTTTCTGGATATATACTGAGCAGTACTCCAGCAGTGTTTCTTTTCTGGATATATACTGAGCAGTACTCCAGCAGTGTTTCTTTTCTGGATATATACTGAGCAGTACTCCAGCAGTGTTTCTTTTCTGGATATATACTGAGAAGCACTCCAGCAGTGTTTCTTTTCTGGATATAGACTGAGCAATAGTTCATCTTTGGAGTACAGTGTTATAATAGGAAAGCAGGGATGGATAAGCATTTTAAGCATGGACAGTCTTTTGGTTTCTCTAACAATTCATCGGTTATCAGTAATTGTGATTAAGCAAGAATGTGAGGCAATTCCATTCAGATTCATTTTTTGAGGGTCAGACAGTGGTGGGTCCTACTCAAGTGGTTTGTTGCAAATTTCACTATTTTACTATACTGTTGTAGTTTCGAGGTTATGTATGAAAGCTGTGGAGGAATATAAGAGGGTTGAGAATAGATAAGGTGAAGCAATGCTGATTCTTACAGTGTCTGTGAGGAAGGGTTTAATCTGAAAGACAGTGTCCAGTTTTTGGTTAGTCTTTTTTATGGCTTGAATTTCAACTGATTGTAACAACTCCTAGTACCCTAGTCTGTGACACAAGCTAAGCTCAGTTTTTGTGTTGTTCATACATAGAGGTTATAGTGAGTTATTTTGGAGGTGTTTTATTTTTTTTTAGTATTAAGATGTTAGGAGTTAAGAAAAGTTTCAATGAAAATTAATGATTCTTGGGTAAGTTACTGAAGATCTGATAGACCTTTTGCTGTGCACGTAAGGGTCAAGTCATTGGCGTTCTCTACAACAGAGGCATCTTTGGATGTAGACTGAATATCAATGACAAAAAGACTGAACAGTTCAGATCCTAATGGGGATCCCAGGGGACACTCACTGTTACAGGCAGGAAAATAGAAGGATATTCCTGCCATTTAGCAGCTTATCTTTTGCTAGTTATCTAGATGTGGAGCCAAAGAAGAGGAAAGCTTGTTACGCCAAAGGGTGATGGTTCATTTAGGAGATTTTGATGATGGGACAGTGTCAGCATGGTCAAATACTTCTGATAAAGCTAGGCAGAGTGTGGCTGCTGAATACTGGAGATTCTGATTTCATTACAGTGTTCATGAAGCACAGCAGTGCAATAGCACTGCCATGGTTTGGGCAGAAGCCACATCAAGTGCGAGACAGTAGCTTTTACTGCAGAATACATGTCTGCACTTGGGACTGGCTGCACTTCTCTGGAACACCAGACTGCAGTGAAAGTACATCTATGGGCTTATAATAAGAGAGGTCAGTGGAGGGGTCACCCTTTGTGCAGTGGAACAACAAGACATTTTTCCAGATTAGTGGGATGTTGTTTTCAGAGATACAGTGGTTTAACACCGAGACTGGATATGCAAGAACATTTGCAGCTATCTTGACATATTCTGGGGGGGTAGTTTAAATGGAGCTAAAGTAGCAGGTTTAAGCCTGAGCAGGTACTTTTTATGGTGGCAAGGGGGGGCTAGTTTTAAAGAGAAGATGGTCTCCATATTACATGATTCAGAAGGTACAGTAAAATTGATATATGTTTTATGTTTCAGTAGAGAGGCAACAAACTGAATAAAATGAGGGTTAAATTGGGTTCCTATATATTTTTTTTCTTTCTTTCTTTCGGGGGGGTGGTATAGGTTGAATAGTTTTTCCAGGGTTTAAGATTTTATTTACTAAAGACAATAAAAAAATTGTGATTTGGTGAGATGTGTTTGTATTAATATTTTTTTTATCATTTCTAATGTGTCATTTAACCTGTTTTTAGTTGTCCTAGTTGGAACAGATTTGTGTGTGTTTTATTTTGTTGTCATGTTTTCCAGATTTGATCTCTTACTTTTATAAACTGTTTGGTATTTTTAGATAGCATGAGGCAGGATTTGCTTTGACTCCTTTTGTTCTGGTGGTGGTGTGCTTGTTGACTATAGCAAGGAAGACCATGTTAAATGGTAAGGTTTTCAGTATGTCCCTTTTATAATGTTGTACTTCATTTATAAAAGTTTCAGTTTGTAAGTTAGGTTCCTTACTATGTTAAAGCAATGACTGCATTTTATTTGTGACCGATGCCTAATTAGGTAGGTTGGAAGATGGTCACTTAAGACATTTGGCAGTGTGCCATAGGAGGTATATTTTTTTGGCTTGGATGAGTGTATCCAGTCCAAGATACTGTCCTTTGAAGTATTTTTTATACTGATACTATAGTATAAATATAATGGTACTTCTGCATTTCTAACTTGTGAAATCAAAATACCATGTGGGGATAGTTCATACTTGTAAATCGCCTGCTTTTTGAACTATTTAGTCTAACTGTACTAATGCTGGGGGGGGGGCTAGTATTTCCCCTAGCCTTTATTTCTACTTTTAGCCAAATCTTGTGACTTCAAGTATATCAGCAAAAGGAAAATGTTGAATCAATCACTTGGTAAAAGGAATATAGATATTTTGTGCATGTAAGAATGTCTTGAGGTAGATATAGCATTACCAATCTATGGGAGCCAGATAGGTTGCGCAAACACATTTTCAGCAAATGCCGATACTGCAGAGTAACTTTTCTGAAAGCCACTTTCAGCACTAATGCAGTTCTCATGTCCTCCCCTTTTATGTGACTGGGAATTGCAGAAAGGGTCTTTAAGAAACTGACCCTGAGATTTATTAACAATCATGTAGGATTCATGCTAAGCCTGCACAATTTTAACACATTAGCGTGATAAGCAGCAGCACTAATCAAATATGCATGCTGCTCATTGCTCCTAGATATTTGCAAAAGCCTTTCCATGGCCAGCAATAATGATTGCAGCCATGGTAAAGGTGATTGCAAGCATGAACACAGAACATAAACTAAATGGCTAGCCTCTAGGCAAACCTAATATAAGAGCAGAAGTGGCTTGAGCACAACTATGTTGGAGGACATGCTCACCTGACTCTATATTCCCACACACAATTTCCCCACAGTGAGCATTGAACCTCCTACCTAGTTACACAATCTACAGAGGAAAGTATTAGTTGCAAGTGTCACAGAAGATGTCTGACTCTTAGTGGGGGAGAGAGAACACACTTTTGCCAGGATGACCTCATCATTGTATTGCAGAAAGGATATTTTTGTTAAAAGTTGGATAACGTAGCTGTATGTAAAGTGAAATTAATTCCCCTCAGGGCAAGTGGATACAGCACAAAGTGGATAAAGCACAAACACACATGCATGTGCACACATTCACATACACACACAAGTTCCCTACAATGAATCTCCTATGTATCCAGTTATACAATCTAGATATCACAGTATTAGATGCAAGTGCCACAGGAGAAGTCTGACTTAAAGGGAGAGAGTAAACTTTTGATAGGATGGCATCATCACTGTGTTGGACAGAGGATATTTCTGTTAAAAGTGGGATAAGGGAGCAGTGTTCAAAGTTAAATGTATTGTCATCAGGGAAAGTGAATACAGTACCAAGTCTTACACATACATTTTACAAAGTGAACATCAAACCTCCTACCCACCTAGTTACCCAATCTATACAGTGCAATATTAGTCACAAGCACCACAGGAGAATTCTGAATTTAAGGATGTGGAAAAGCACATTTGTACTTGTTGAAGATGCACTGTTTGTAACAGATGGTACTGTACATCACAGATTTTGATACAAATCAAATGTGTGCACAGAAAAACATAACAGCACTGTGATTATCCCATGTAATTACTTAACATCTCTACTAAGATTGAGATAATGTCATTCATGTACATCACATTACTGTGAGGGGCATGTACCTGTTTCACACTGTGGGATGCCAAAGAAATTCAAAGTTGCAAGCTAGTGGATTTTCGACCAGACTTTCCTGTCACTTCATTCCAGGGTGATTGCACACTTATCTTGTCTCAAACTTGGACAATGTGCACTGAAAAAAAGACAACTCCTATATACGACAGTGCAATGCAGAATAGCAGTGATGGATTGTGTGAATAAGTTAAAAACTGTAACACGTTTGCAAGTGTAATCACTGGAGAGCAGACATAATTAACTGACTGAATTGAGTCCACATCACTCTAAAATCAAGATACCCTGTTGACAACATTTATATATACATGCAAATGTTGTGAAACCTAAGCCAATAGTTATTTGCTATTCTTTTATATTTCACTCTCTGTCAGAAGCACAGTGCTACCAAGTTGAATTGCACGGCTGATAGCAAAGTATTAGCACATGTGTAATCATATCTTGAAATGCTAAACTTAGAACAGAAATTAGCAGGAGTCTGTGATGTTCTATGCTGACTTTCGCACAAAGAAGAGTTATACACGTACAATTATGAGTTAATCTGATGTAATATGGATTATTGCAGCCACGTGTCAGGTGTCATGATTCATACATTTGTCATGACAGTTGCATTTAATAAATCATTATATGTATGCTACATATGTATTACGAAACATATGAGAGAACAAGCATGCTATAGCTGGTGGAAACATGGGCTATGGAAACTGTTTTGAGTCATAGAGGTTTATTGGAAGACATAGTATTGGCAGAAAGAGTTGGACAGTTGGTGAGAGACATAACACAGTAGTGCATGTGTCATTTATACACATTTATATTGTGTTACTTTTTGGTTACTTGGCAAAAATATTCATGAAAGATCTGTACAAAACAGTATATATTGAGGATAATTGAAATGTGATCTCTAAAAAGGATTTGAACAATGCATCATGTGCCTTATTTCTTTAACTTCACTTCATTTCCACCCTTTGTTACAGAGATGAACATCTGTCAGGTGCATTCTATGCAGTCATTAATATTCAGGGTGCTGAGGAGTCCCACTGATGCCAGGCTTATTTGCGCTATTGAAGGCAAGCCAAATTAAAATGTTCACATTTTCCTTAAGCTGCAGAAGTCCATTTTGCTATGCCAAGTATCACACAAATGCAGAAGGCAATATTTAGCAAAAGAATTTACAAAAATAGTTTTGGATAAGAATTTGAAGGAACATGAAATGAATCATATCATATATCTAGCAATGAGCAGAGCTACTAATGCATTACACTGATACATTCAGCCTTCTCACATCTGCATGTCACTCTCACAATATTAGGACTTTAGGTAATACCATGGGAATGGACAAGGGGAAAGGAAACAGCAGCAATGCTGTCATTTTTCAGACAGCACACGCAACTGATATTGACATAATTTCAAATTAAATATCTGTCATTTTTAGTCAATGCTGACCTTACTTGAGATTCCTACCTCAACGCATTCATACATCAAAATTATTGTCAAGATTTATTTATTATGACCTCCCTCAGTGAAATGATCTGTGAACAGGTTTCAAACCCTGCATCACCTGTACTGTTTTAAACTCAGTACACCTGCACATTATGCCACATAGGTGGGTGTGCGACAACTTAAGCCGATATATTTTTTGCACTTGTTCTGTTTTAGTGATATTTAATAATTTCTGTGCTAAGTGTTGCAAGTTTGTGTGTGCTAAACATTTCTCTGGCTTAGTGAACTGAAAAGTTACTTCTGTTCTGATCCATTTTATTTTCCCCTCCCATCCACCCTAGTGTTGGCGTATTTTCATAAATTGCTGACTTATGCTTGCCCACCTCTTAATATAAATTTGATATTGGATATTCCTCCCAGTCCCATTACATCAGCTCATTTACTGAGTACAGTGAGATCATTTGTGATAGGCCCACACCCTTAGCTTCTTAACCTTGAATTATCCTCGGTTTCCTCCCTTTCTACTTGACAAAAAAATTACACTCTATTTAGCTGCTCTTACTGTATTCGTACTGTGTCTTTTCCTGCTTAAATGTATTCAATTGCATTTATTCTGCCACATTTATTACTGTTTGTTAGTAGACTGATTAATCTGAGAACAATATTGTACTCAACTGCTGCTTTATTTATACTGTTTTCTTTTTTTGCTGTTGTGACTATGATTTTATGCACTTTGAATTTCTAATACCTCTGCACTTTTTAGCATAGGCTAGATTCAGTCTTACTGAATCTAGACGGTCTTGTATAACTTGAGCACCAAAACCAACTCTTCACCGAGATACTGAAAGATCTGAGGCATCAGTGGCTTCCAACTAACTAGAAGTGCCTGTTTTTGTTCTTATATTGCATCTTTAATTTGCATTTGCATTCTGCTATTTGTTTAAATTGTTGAAACTATTTTTGGTCACATTTTACTGCACACTGTACTAGTTCAGCTGTAGCATAGCCCATTTCCAGATTTGCTGTTTCTGGTTCTATTTTGTGATATCTGAGCATCAAGTTCAAGCCATCTTTGTTGGAGAGGGCTGCTCTGCACTCTAATGGGAGGGAGGTGCTGTCTGTGTCCCATCTGAGGTTGATTGGACTTGAGCTCAGAGAGTGCATCATTATTGGCTAGTTTGAGTTAAAAGGGTTATTTCTCATTTTAAGCCCCAAGTTTGCACTTGCTTGAGTATAGCACACCATCATGTACTGCTGCGTAGAGGTATTTAGCATTGGTGGTTATAGTCACAAATGTTTTGCTTATTAAATTTTCCCTTAGCACTTTGCTTGTGGTCCTCCAGAGATTTTTTGTGTCCCTACTCTACTGTCGGGTAGAACACTAAGCCTAGCCTTAGAAGTACCAACACACCTCTGACCCACTAGCCACTCCTAAGTGTGACCTCTCTTCCCAACTATATAAATTTGCCTAACACCATGTACGGACAACTTTCCACAGTTTCTCCAACCAGCTTGTTCAACATGTGCATCCTGAGATGGTGTAGTAACTGTCTCATGTTCACTGACAACCCTCTACTCCTAGTCCACACAAACTCAACAGGTGACAGATGCAACTATATTAAGAACCTTGAATCCATGCTCTCTCACACAGCAGTCAGCACATATGACAATGAGCGGGTTGACAACATGCATGCCTCACCTCCTACTCTACCCAAACCCACATTACACATACTTACATATGCAGAGGTCCTCACCAGAAACATACCTAAACATCAGAGACCTCCCAAACACAAACACAAGCACTCCACACAGAATACCGCTTCTGCAGAATATAATACACATAATAGCTCACACACCAGTGTCTCACCTGTCAAGCCCTTAAGGCTAAACACAAAACCAAGCATATTAGTCATAGGTAATTCCATCATGAGACTTACAAATGTCCCTCTTACCAGGCCGGATAATGAAAAGGTCACTGTCAACTGTATGTCAAGTGCCAGCATCCACATTATCACACATGCACTCAAGTCTCTCAACAACAGGTACTATTATGACTCAGTCATAATCCATGTTGGTGTGAATGACTTGAGACGTATCTCTCTGGACCATATGATGAGAGACATGACTGAGCTCTCATACTGTGGGTCTCAGGCTGGTATGACCTTAGCCTTAAGCAGCATTTTACCTTCACCTAGGATGATACCTCAGTACAAACTGAAAATGACTTGACATAAATAATTGGCTTAGTTCCTGATGTCATTCTAAGGGGATACAGTATCTGTCAGCCTGGGATGACATGATCGACAGACCTTGATGCTTTTCCAGAGGTAGTCTTCATCTGTCAGCCCTTTTATTTTGGCTACTGGCCAAGTCTCTTGCCACACCCATAGTGCCTTTTTTAGGCAGTGTCTCAGACAAAATCTCCAATGTAAAAACCGCATCTAAAAACAACCTCAGGTTATGCTGCTAAATGCTAGGAGTCTTAACATGAAACTGCACTCACTGGAAGCAGTAGTCACTTTGGAAGACAGGCATTAGCACAGTCACAAAGACCTGGTTCAAGACTGTGGAGAGCACGCCAGCCATATCGGACTACACCTCTTTCCACATGTTTAGACCACAAACTGAAGGCATAAAAACTAAAGGAGGTGGTTATCAATTTTCATTAAAGATAAATACACCTCCAGATTAGTTAGACAGCATGATTCCCTGGAGATACTTTAGGTGCAATTAACTGTTGGTAGGACACCTATTCAAGTCATTGCCAGCTACAAGACCCCCTCCATGAATCAGGACACCCACTCTGTCTATTTGGATCTAATTGAGTCTATCAAGATACATCCCAACACCATGGTTTTGGGCGACCTTAACTCTCCATCCATTGACTGGGTAAATTACTCGTGCACAAACTCACTTGCTTAAAGGTTCCTCGACTTCATTAATTCCAATGGCCTGAAACAGCTGGTTGACACCCCCACAAGGGGCGCTTACATTCTGGATCTGGTGCTTACCAATATGGGAGACCACTGTAGCACCCCCACTGTGATGTCTTCCCTGTTGAGATCTGACCACAAATCAGTCTCATTCGAAGTAACTATCACATCTGAACCCCCCCCCCCCCAGCAGCAACTAAACTAAAATGCTTCTCCAAAACAGATTATAACCTCTTACAGGATGGTAGAAATACCTTCATTGCATCTCCGCCATCAGATGGAACTGGCAACTATGCAGAGTTCTACACAGATGCTTTATATAAACACATGTATAACTGTATTTATTTTTTTATTTAACATTTGTTTATCAAGATAGTTCGACTTGGAACAAAGCCAATTTTCAGTGGAGGCCCGGGAAGAAACACTCCAGATGCATGTCTTTGTAGCATGGGAGGAAACCAGAATACCCATAGAAAACCCACACGAATGCAGGAGGACATGTAGACTATGCACAGAAGGCACCACAGCTGAGAATCGAACCAGAGAACCTCTTTTTGTGAGGTGACAATGCTACAGATGCACCACTGTGTCATCTGTTTACTCAGCCATATCCGATAGGACCAAAACAAGCTCCTCAAGGAAGAGCAAACGTGCCTGGTGGACAACTGCCATTAACAGACTTTACAATAAGAGGAAAAAATTGCTAAAAGTAAGGAGTGAATCCTAAACTGGAAACACTCCATCCTCAGCTTAAACAAGCAAATAAGACTTCTTGTGAAGTCCTCCAAAGGTAGCTATGAATCCAGATTAGCTTCCTCAACTAAGAACAACCATAAGGCATTCTTTAGTTACATCCGTAACCTAAAAGGAAAGGCCCAGGTTTGTGCTGAACTGGTAGTTAATGATACCACATACAGTATACTGAGCCTGTGGACATTGCTAACCTGTTAGCCAACAGGTTCTTTGAAAACATCACTCCCCTGTCCCCATCACACGTACCCTATAACATTCCTAACACCTGTCCTCTACCTTGTATCTTTAAAGAGTAGGTCATGAATGCCCTCTCTAAGGTCAAAAACACAGCTTTTATGAGGCCTGTGTCCTACACGTGCTCAGACAAGAATTAGCAACACCATTGGGTACTCTTTTCAATCATAGTCTAAACACCTGTTTTGTCCCATCTGAATGGAAAAATTACACCATTATCCCCTTACACAAAGGTGGTGTTTCCATTGACCCCGGAAACTATAGACCTATTAGCCTGACTAGCCTTATCTGCAAGGCCATGGAGCATATCATGGACCCAATCAACAAAGCTATAGGTAATCTCCAAACAATTGATCCTACTCAATTTGGATTTGTCAGAGGAAGACCATGCCTGTTAAACCTGGTGGATGTCATTGAGACCGTCTCCAAGGCCCTTGATGAAGGGAAATCTGTGCATAGAGCCTACCTAGACTTAGCCAAGACTTTGGACACTATCCCCCACTCCGGCATCATTGACAAACTCACCCTGCTAGATATCAACCCTTACATCATTAGATGGGTTGCTAACTGGCTCACTGATAGAACCCATATAGTCAAAATAGGGGAATCCAGCTTTAACAGAAGACCTGTAACCAGTGGTGTTCCACAGGGATCAGTCCTGTGACCTCTACTGTTTAGAATCTATTTCTCTGAAGTACAAGCAAAAACTAAAGGACTGTGGTTGACAAAGTTTGCTGATGACTGCAAACTGGACGCAGTCATAGAATTTCTAAATAATGTCAACATCCTACAAGAGGGTCTTAGACAAACAAATGATTGGTGCCAAAGTCATGGTCTTAAACTCAATGCAAAAAATGTGTTATTATCCCCTTTGGTAAGAGCAATGTTTCTGCCAACTGCCATATCAATAATAGCACCCTAAGTACACACTCAGTGGTGAGAGACCTGGGCACACAGGTTGACAGCAACTTTACCTTTGATCACCATGTCTCCACATTGGTAAGAAGGCCATTCTATATTGCTCATCTCATAAGTAAGGGCATTGCCTCCAGAAAAAAAGAAGTTATAACCTCCCTGTACTCTTCCCTCATCAGGCCAATAATAGAGTACAATGCCCCTTTTTGTATGTACTTTTCCAAGCATCTGCAATTGGAGGGACCACAAAGGTTCCTCACAAGGAAAATTCAAGGTCTTCAGCATCTGTCCTATGAGGATTGTGTGAAATCACTGTCATTTTATTCTGTTTCATACAGACTACTAAGAGGTGATCTGTGCCTTACATATAAGGCAATTGTTGACCCTGATTTATTGGAAATGCTACATATCTGTTAGTCAAATGGTACACAAGTTACTCACCCTAAAGGCCTTAACCTGGTATGTGACATTAAAAGAACCTGCTGGAGAGCCAGATTTGTCTCTCTGAGGTTACCACACCTTTGGAACAGGCTCCCACTTCATGTCAAGCAGAGCATCACATTGGCCCTTTTCAAACACAATCTGGATGATTGGATGGGTAACCATAAATTCTTCCTGGAGGTTCCACCTGTGTCTATCTTGGACAGGGGCAATAAGTGCTGCTCATGGAAATAAGGGTAAAACTTGGCTAGTCTTGAAAGGGCCCTAGTGACACTTGCCTAGTAGCCTCCTATGATCCTATGAATTTCTTCACTCAGTACTGTCCAGAGTGCTGTGGAAAGTGCACCATCGTCAGTCTTAATTGTGCTACTGATGGCATTCCAAATCAAATCCATCAATGTTTTACCTTGGGAAGCAAACTTCCATTCACTGCTATGGACCACTGCCAGTCAATGGAGGGTGGTGCCAAATGGCTAGCAAATAATCATGAGAAAAATAAATGACACATTTAGAAACAAGTACTTTAAATCTAAATTCTGATGTTTCCTCAACTTTATTTTGCAACAGGAACCTTTACGGAAGTGAACCATCAAACCATGGTATTAAGAACAATCATTTTAGATCATTTCACATATTTGCCTCAATGACATATATTAACAAGGAGTACAAGTCTTTAGATATACTCAGAATGTGACATTGTATGAAGCTGTATTGAAATTGCAACAGAAGCAAGTTATGAAAGCCATCTTTTCTCATCTGTCAGTAAATGTTTGGATGAGTGGGATATTGGCAGCAGTTAGGATACCCATATACTCATACAGTATTAAACAAAGTATGCAAAGAATGTAGGTGTATTCCTTTATTTCTTTCTTTTTGATGCCTCATCCACTTTTCTATGCTTTTCTAACAGCAGTGCTATCTGACTTTTACTGTATTTGGTATCTGTATCAATGCTTAATGTACTCCCTTGAATATGCACATTTTTTAGTAGCAGGCAGTAAGTGTGATCATTAAAACAGCATTTGAATGTTAGGAATGCTACTGTCCTAACTCAGTCAATGTACTTTATGACTTTTTGGTAAGTCAGTCTCTTCTTCATGACATAACCTCAGTAAGAGTCATCAAAGAGGGAAGGTTGTGAAACACGAATTGTTTCTGCAGTCATACTAATCATAGACACCTACAAGCCATTAACGGGTAACATTTGTCAATGCTCGTCTTTGCAGTGCTAGGGCATGAGCATGAAATTGTGTAGATCCTTATACCAAGTTTACCTTCCCTGCATTTATTGCAGACCCTGGTATTCAGGAATGCTAACGATTTGACACCTCATTTGCATACTCACAGTGCTCATAGGTCTGACTCTGCACTATATAAAGATACTTTCATGGCTAATTTCCTTGTATCATACTCGGGAGAGTGTTTTGATTCAGAGAGCTCAATATTGCTAAAAACACGCAACTTTTGGAGATTTATCTATTTTCTACATTGTCTTCTTGTTAAGGTATGTTGCCGTTTCTTACATAATGCTTTTTGTGTAACATTGATGATGAATTGCAATGTCCAATACAGACCATTTATTTACCATTTTGCTTTTTCGTTATCCTTTATAGTGGCATAGACGATGTATATCAGTTATGTCTACATTACAAAAATTTTGCTGCAGAATGCTACCTAACCTATATTTGATAGATTTTTTCTTGGATTTTGAACAGTATTTGCAGAAGAGTGTTGTATAACTATGTAGCAATGTCAGGTATTTGTAATTGTGGTAGCACAAGGAAATATGCCAAATTTAGGATGTCTTCATATCTGCCCTCCACAACATCAGCAATTGACCTATAATAACTTTCTGCATTTTTATTTGTACATTGTGAATTTTTAGTGTTAGTGGTGCAATGTATTTAACAGTTACACAACCTGTTCTCTGCATTAAAGAACTATTATATTGTTGTTATTTTATTAATATATTTTTGGGGATGGCTGTCCTAACTTCTGTGTAGTCATAGGGAGCATTAGCTTTTAAACTGTTGTGTGCATGATGGATGCATACATTCATACATAATTGAGTTCAAAGACATCCTGTTCATGTGTTATATATTTCATTTTACATCTGTTTTCTATTTTATCTCATATAGGGATATGGTGCCAAAGAAGAAATCTGTACCCCACAAGCTACCATTCTCTGATGTAGAAAATGTCATTATACAGGCCTTATGTTGCCATGGAGCTTTTATCTTATGGAGAGATAATGCTGACTAATCTAGCCAAGACAGGATATGGCATCAGGTTGTCAATGACATCAATGCTGTTGGAGGGTATGATAGAAATTACTCCCTGATATGATCCCAGGGTAAGTGATATCATAACCTTTGCCTGCTGTAGGGCAACTGTATCTGTCTGGAAACAGGTGGCTACAGGTGGTGGTCCTGCTACTGAACCATCACTCACTGAAACAGAGAGGTTCTGTCCACTGTCAGAGATCCAGCTAGGTTTCACACAGAATCACTGATGTTGGTGCTGATGTGGACAGCAGACCCAGAGTATCTCAAATGGAACTTCTAGGTATGCAAAATAAAAACACATGTCTAATATATCTAGAGCCAGCAATAAGTGCAAGTCAGACAACACAGAAATAGAGAGAGAGACAGAGAGAGAGATGCGGGTGTTGGGAGGGATTCAACTGGTCAGTATATTTTGTATGAGAACATTCTTAATTTGCAAATGTAAAGAGGATTGTTCTGTTTCTTGTGCCATTTGCATTTTGATTATTATCAGCCTTTTTTTTTCCTTTCCCTTCCTTATACATTGGGACATCTGGGTTGCAGGCTACATGACCATCTGCCGATGGTAAGACCATCTGGTTATTGTTATTACTGTTTATAAGGTAGATTCAGGTCTAACTGAATGTGATATTTTCATTGCTTTAGAATCTATTTTGTATAAAGAAAGGTTCTGATTAATTATATTCCCTATTTCTCTGTTTGTTGTATTTATTCTCACAGGTGATTCTAACACTGGCACCATGGAACTCCTACCACCTCATGCCAGAGTATCGGTAGCCTCTGATGATGATGATGATGATGGTGGCAATGAAGAGGCACAGTTTGGGAGTGCAGAGTGTCAGTCTGCCACTGATGTTGTGGCTCCTATATCCTGTGCCCATATTTTGGACACAGTCAGTATGCCTATGCATAGCCATGGCATGGACAACTCTGATATATGACAGGTTGAAGGTAGATCAGCTGATCATGGAAACATGGTTACTCTGGTTTCAGAGCTGGTTATTACTTCCAGTAGCAATCATGAGGGTAATGGTCCAAACAGGAGGGTTGGTAGAGGTGCTGATAGGAGGCCTGCTGTGCAACCTGCTCCTGATGCTGGTGTGTCATTAGGTGCAGCCAGACATATGTGTAGGGCAGTAGTAGAGGCACAGGCATGGTCTACCAGGGTCTCAGAACAGATAGCACAAGTAATAAACGCTGGGCATTCTGACATGTGTGACTCCCTAAACTGTGTAGAGGACTCCTTGGACAGGTTGAGTGACACACTGGATTGGGGAGTGACTGTGAAGGAACATTTGCTGTGGGATGGTGGGCAGGTGTGCCATATGTGAGAGTCATGGAAACTACCTAGCTTAGCAGCATAAACATTGTAAATGATCCCTGGGGGATTACAGACAACCAAACAGTTTATAGAGTGGTCACCTTTTCTGTTGGTGTATCTCCTCCCTTGTTCACCAGGTGGGGCTTTTGTTTCTGTGTGTGCACAGTCTATGGCACCCAAAACATCAGGTAAGTGTGCTACTGCATAGAATTCTTGCATGGTTCTTGCTATCTCATGCGGAGTGTGTGATAAGCAGATGTAATCCCTTGGATGCTGTAGCATTATGTTTAAAAACATGTAACATTTTAGAGGCTGATGACTGTGACATCCCTAATATATTCCCTGTGGGTCTCTGGAAAGTACCAGTAGCTGCTATATGGAATGCTACATGTACCATTGCTTCCACTGAGATGGGTTTGCCATGATTTCCCTGGGGCTTAATGTGGAGGCAGCAGAGATTGCATACTTCCTCCAGTATTTTCCTCTCTACCCTGAATTACTGAGCAATTTCTGTGTCGTGCAATCCATGATAAGTCAGACAGGATCTAAACATCCTTCTTCTTGCCTGAGGTCTGGCAGCAGCAGCACTCTGATTTAAAGCCTGTTGCACATACAGCACAGTGGTAGCAGCACAACCCCTTACAAGTTTTTTTTTTAAATGTAATCATGCCTTTATTCCAAATAGTTTTGTTGTTTAGGACAAACGGCTACACTGAGTGTACACTATTGCTTTATAGCTTCTTGAATAGCTCCACCATGCTGGATTGGTTAATTAACATGTACTTTGGCTCTTTATGCAATAGTACATGTCATGTAGAGCCATGTAATGAATGCCAAACAGCATGCTGTTGTGTTGGGAGAGTGCCTCATCTCCTACATGATAGCAGCACTTAGTGTAACTGGTAATGAATCTAGCCTACAGCATCATTCCTTCAGTTAGTTGACACAAATCCTATTCGTGCAACCCAAAGTTGTGCTTCCAATATCATAAGAACACCTCTAGGATGGAAATTGTTAAAAACTAAGGGAGCTGTGGAAGGTAAGGCAGTGTGGGTGAAATTTGTAAAGGGGTTACAGCAATAGGCTATGTACATTATGGGTTATAAAGTGATTGTGAACTGTTTTAAGAAACTTTGAAGTAGTTTCAGCTGTGAACTGTGTTAATACTTCTCATGTGTGTGTGTGTGTGTGTGTGTGTGTGTGTGTGTGTGTGTGTGTGTGTGTGTGTGTGTATGGGGGGGACGGGGACTTCAAGACCTCTCAGAACTTCAGGCTTCTCCAGGTTCAGAAAGACAAATTAAGACAGAGACAGCTACAATAAAGGGTATGGTGGAAATGGATTTGTGAGGCACATGGAGGCCTTATATCATGATGAAACTGTTAGATTTTGTAATTCCAGACGGGTATAGTACAACAGTGTAATTTATTGGTTGGCTTCTAAGAATGTGGCACCAAGATTATACACCTATTTCAACCCTGTGCCCAATCAGGTTGGGGGTCTGTAAGTAGCAGATAATTACTGACAAGCTCTATAATTTGTTGGTGAAGTATATTTTCGACAATTGTTATGCGGTAGAAAATGAAGATTGGTCTATAATCCTGAGATCCAGCTGGAGATGGTTCTTTGGAAGATAACTATTACTGTATTTTTGAACTGTGAGGGAACAATTTCAGAAATAAGTGACACACTGAAAAATATGTTCAAGGGATTTAGAAATGACATTGTACATTAGTGTTAAGAATTAGGGATGGCATAAATTCAGGTTAGTGCTATGATTATTCTCCTGCTTTTGAAGTATTCATCTTTCATTTTTACAGCGACAGGCTTAAAATAAAATGTTGACAGTGAGTTAGAGTGCTTGGTCGCTAGGTAGGGGGTTTGTTGTGTATTGCATTATTTATCTGAGAACAAAGGGATGACATTAGAGAGTTTTGATTACTAAACTGTGTTGCTTGGCAGAAGCTTGATATTTGGTTCGGGAGTACAGTTTTTGTCTGGAATCTATAGCCTACATTCTGATGGTCTATGACTTCTATGCAGTATGCTCAAACTATGGAACAAAAAGAAGCTTGAACTAAGAACCAGGAGCGGAGTGTATTAAGAACATTTCAAAGAGATGGCAGCTTCACTATTAGCCTGTCATATCATGGCGCTGCGTGTGGGGAGTGGCAATCTAGTGATGGACTCAAAGCAGTCCACAGCAGGTAAATCATGTGCTGGTCATTAATGACTGAAATGTTACCAGCAAAAGCATGCCAAATGTTAAGGCATGTATTTATCAGAGAATGTCATACACTGAAGAGTCATAATGTGCCTCTGTCAGGCCCTGTTTAATGCAATGCGGGAATAACGTATGCAGTTCTGGGAAACTGGTATAGTAGAAAGCAAATAGGACATTCACAGGAATGGCAGGGATAGGTCAAAAAGAAGGGTCCTGATAAACTAGGAATTTGGATGGAGGCTGAGACCTACACTTCTACTATTATTTGAAACTGGGTCAAACAATGTTTCAATAACAGACCTTGTAAAATACAGGTTTTGGAATCGGTTTACTGCTCTAAAGTGCACTGCACTGGCCAATTCTAAACAAACAAACAAAGAAACTAAAGGATAAAAACTCATCATGCTATGAAAACAGACTAAGTCTGATAGCTGCTCATCTACTAACAGTCATTCTGACTAAATAAAAAAAATAGTTTACCTTTCTCTCCATCTAATATGATGTTTTTGGATATAATACTATAGACAATGGAACACAATTAAAGAACAAAACAATAAATGGTGACTTTACTACCAACTTTCTAGGACCCAACAAGAACCAGTAACCTGAAGTGACTTGTTACTTCAGGTACTAGGTTTAATCCTCACTACAACTTCATAACATTTTTCTTTATTTTGTTATCAAACATTCTACTCAGATGCAAGTTAGTCACTATCTTACTAAATATTCCCACTAGCAATTACCCTGTCATAGCAATATTCTTATTTAAGAAACTCCTCCCTCTTAACATTACATCAAGAACTATCTCACACAAAAAAAAAGAATTTCCATGTAGTCTTAATACCATAGTCTAGGCAATAATTTACCAACAGGAAGACAAAGCACATGGAATCTTTATTCAATAATAAGCAAACTTGTTAACAAACCTTTATTTAGCATCAGTGGCTCAAAAGACAGCATGTTCACTTTTGATGATGGAAGATCATAAGAATGTGGGTTCTGTTCCAGTCTCTACTAAATGTATTCTTTTTCCATTACTGACACTACAATGCAGTATAGGATGATGCTTCACTCCTGAGTGTACTGTCCTTTAAGTGATACGTTGAACAGCGATCCCATCTGCTTAATTTGGTGGTACTTCTGATGGACATAAGAAGACTCCACAGCAATTATTAAAGAGCAAAAGGAAGCTTTATTTTATTTTCCAGCCTTCTCATACACAATTTCCATTTCTCATTAACACTTCTTACACTTCAAAAGTTTTTACATGTTTTAAATGTAACACTGCACATATTGTATTTCTTTATAGTCGTTTATATACTTCCATGGGTCTACTACTAATGCCCGAAAAGCGATTCTTCCCCGGAAAAAACCTCCGACGCCCAGATGACCCCGACAGGAGTGTACCCGACAGGATTGATTTGCGACAAAGACCGACAAAGGAATGCGACGCGACGACGACGAAAGTGTGTGTGTGTGAGTTAGGAGGAGTGGGATCAGTCATCAGTCAAGTGCTTGTGGGGGTGGTCGGGTGGCTGTGGGTGTGTGTGTGTGTGTGTGTTGTGTGTGGTATGTATGGGGGAGGTTGGTGTAAGTGTGCTAGTGAGGGACTGTAGTTTAGGGTTTAGGGGCGGGGGGGTGTGTGGTGTGTTAGGGTGTGATGCTAGTGTCGGAGCTAGGGGCTGTAGTTGTGTTAGGGTTGAGTTGGGGTAGTAGGTGAGTTAGGGTGGGGTGCAGGTAGTGTGAGTTGTGTTTAGTGTGTAGGTGGTGGGTTAGGGGGTAGGGTGTGGGTTAGTTAGGTGTGGGGGTGGTAGGTGTGGTTAGTGAGGGAGAGGTGGGTTAGGTGGGTTAGGTGTAGGGTGCAGTGAGGTGAGGTGGGGTGGGTGTGTGGGGTGTGTCGTGTTGTTTACGCTCCGTGGGTTTGGGGGTGGTATAGGTGTGTAGTGTGTAGTGTGTATGTAGTTGTGTGTTGTTCCAGTGTCGGTGTGTGTAGTGTGGTTGTGTTGTCGGTTTGTGGTGTTTTGGTGTGGGTTGTTCGGTCGGGTTCATTGTCGGGGGTTTTCTGGCGTGTCCACTTCCATATATTGACTCGTCCCTATTTTTTGCTATGGCCACTTCTGCATTCTTTTCAACACAATATTGTAATCCCAGAATTTATTATATAATTATTGTTCACATTTGCATTTCCATTAATGTCATACTGTGGCAAACAATATCCTATCTACCCTTTCTGTAACTTTTTTATTTATATTTTCTACATAATTGTCATGCTCATATCAAGTTCTCTAAAACACTCATAATTACAATCTTCTTTAAACATTTGCCAACATTTTTCTGATCTTTTACATGTCAACAAAGCACGTTTAACATACTCCTCCACTTTATAAACCTCGGATAATCATTCTTAGAGTTGTTCGCACTTGTTCTCACTTTTCATGGCCAACTTATTCAGCAGTGACCCCTACACACAAAATCTGACTCTCTCACTCCTCTAAATTTATTTTGCCTTTTAAAAACAGCCTTTTCTACTTTACTCAGACTTTAACATTGTTTAATGTTCAGATGTTTGCATTACTTTTTCATACCAATTATTTCTTTGTATATTCCTGTGTCACTATTTTACGCAATCTTTTGTCCCATTTTTGTCCATTTCCCTTACATTTTCCTTTTTTCCAGTTCTTACTTTATCCTAAACTTATTTTCCATACTTTTTCCTGCAGTTTTATTTTCCTTTTTGATGTTTTAACTTACAAAATAAATGCAGATGATAAGTAGACAACTACTTATTACCCCTAACCCACGTTTATCCTTCGCACAAAACAGCACATCTCATTTTATTGCAGTCAGCCTACCCGCATATAATGCTGAATACTATTTTCAGTAATTTAGGTTTATCTTTTGAAATGCACACATGCCTCCTACATATGGTAATTTTCCAGACACACAAAGGTTTATTAAATAAATGTTCTTTTTGTATGAAGTGCTTTCCACAGCACTACACTTTTCCTTCCTGCAGTTACATCTTGTTTTTCACTTTGTGCCTGATATACATACTTTTTGCATAGAAAAGTTTATCCCCATTTTACATCTCCAAAACCTTTTTTTTCCTTCAATGAATCTCAGTTCTACTTATTTTAATTTACTTTTATTAATATTTCCATCATTCAAAATTTACTTTTAGTTATAATTGTGAAATAACCTGCATAAGATATAAAAGGGGAATTGCTACCACATCCCCTCTTTGCTTTATGTCTCGTACTGTTTCTCTTAAATCTTTCTGGTGATTCATTACTTCCTTCATTGTCATAGTAAATATAACTCCACTCAGTGGTCACCCTTGCTTAACACCTTTTTTAGTATGAGCACTTTCAATCACTTGTCTATTACTCATTTTATTTCAAATAAAGTCTTTAATATTTTTTCCATTCTGCTGCTGCCCCCTCCATAGATTCTTACTACTTCCCAAGTGCTGCTATGATCTATACTATTAAATGGTTTTGGTACATCACATAAAATGTTATGATTGTTTTTTGAATAATTGCTTCACCACCAGCACCAAGGCAAAAATAAAAAAAATAAAAAATAAACACAAAAAAGTAAAAAAATAAAATTTTTTTTTTTTTTTTTTTTTTTTTTTTTTTTTCCCAACCCATATATATATATATATATATATATATATATATATATATATATATATATATATATATGCCAACTCCATAGTTGCACCAACTCAAAATAGGGGAACCCCCCCCCAAAAAAAAAGTGAATTATTGTTTGGGCACATTTAGAAATTACACCGGTAATGATTGCCATTGGTAACAGAAATTGACATTCTGACTCTTGCTCTTTTTTTCTTAGGGCAAAAGAAACTTACGGAATTTCAATACAATGTTCTGTATGAAAGCCTTTTCTGTTTCTTCTCCCTAACTGCTATGCACTACTTCCTTCAACAATACTCATGCTGTCTTGGCTTGCTTCCCCAATATACCATATATATCTTTCTACATAACTACAGTCAGTACTTTACTAAATCTCTCTGCAAAACTTCCAAAAATATGTAATCATTTTTCTTCTCACCTTTCTTGTACATGAATGTCATGCAGGGCTTTATCTCTAATGCACCCACGCTTCCACTTTCAAAAGTAAGTCCTTTCCTTCATATTTATTTTTCTACAAAGTGGAAAAACAAGAAAAGAAAACCAAGTAAACATCTTATCAGGTCTTAGTATATTTTCTTCATCGTTTATTTTCAGTACTATGTCTAAGAATTGCTTTGCCATCCTTCCTACTTGCTTCTTCAATTTTATTTAATTTAGGGACACTCTACGCCTGTCTCATCACCTCGTTTTCATGTATAGTTCTTTCGCATAGTCTACTACTATAATTAGAATTTCTTCTTGTCTATTCTTGACCTCACCATTTATATTCCGTTAAGCTAATAATTTTTCTTCATCATACTTTACACATTTCAAAGGAAGACATTACTTCTTCCTTTTAAAAATGATGTCTGCCAGTGTCACTTTTCTATCCCTTTCTTTTTGCTCTTCTCATATATTCCCCCATCTTATTATAACGCAAAGTATTTCCTTTTTCTAACGTAGCCCCATATTCATTGACTAAATATAGTCTCCTTTCTGCTGTCTCTCTTTTTCTTACAACGGAATGTACATTTTGCATTTTTGTAATGAATCGGCCATTATGACCATTTACTACGACATTATATCTTTGTGCTGATCACATACTACAATACTGTTCTCTTCCTTTCTACTAATTTCTCTTGTTAATCTTTTCATCCCACTTCCTTCAACTATTTTCACATATTATTGCTCAAACAGCAGACATGTCCAGTGAAATTTTTACTCACTTACCCTCTTTGCATTTCATATAGTCCTCTAATGCTAACATGATCAATTTCTGTCTTAATATTCCCTCTGACTAAAGTATGTTGCTTCTCCTTCATTCTACGCGTCCTTCAATGTTTAATTTCTTCTTATGCATACAATTATATTCTGAGTTATCTGCCCTGCTATTTTTCATAGTTAAAGCCATCTATAAGCAATATAACTATTCTGACCACTACAAACGTTCTTCAAACATACGTACCTTCACTCCCATATACCTATTCGCATATACGATCAACTTATTGGACTTATGATACACTACAGCATCAGAAGTCACTACTTTTTCTGGAATTCCTGAACAAGTTTCTTTACCAAAACTCTACATTATAGACTCTTAGACTCTGTGCAAACGTATCATCTTTCTTTTTTCTCTTTTCTAAAAATCTTGTATCTTCCAAACAAATATCGGTTCTATACTGTTAAACCATTCATATACCATCCTTCTTCTAAACTCATTTTAATACTTTTCACATGGACTGCCACTAGATTCAGTTTTGTATCCGTATTTACCCCAGTCTGTAATTTTAATTTTCTAAATCCAGAATAGAACTGTCTTCTTCATGTTATAAATTTTCATTTTCCTCTTGACTTGCATCAAAAATACCATCTGTATTCTTTTTTTCTATATTGGATACACCCCGCCCTCCCTGGTACCCAAATATACAGCATGTTTAGCTTCTGCCACATTATTTTACATAGTAACATTATTTTCCATGTTTTCCTCATTCTGAACATCATCATTATGTTTTTATCTTCATTTTCAGTAGTACTTAAATTATATTCACATTTTCATTTCTCTCTGCATTCATTTTTGTCTTCCAGCAAACGACAGTCAGGAAACACAATCGTTCAGCCTTTTTCAGAATTCCCCCATTCTCCACCTTGAGAAGCTCTGCTTTTGCTGCCATCTTGCATACAGTGAGATAGCTCTCTCACAAAAAGAAATATATCTGTCTGCAATATTTTATGGTTTGCTTTGTGCCACTATCTGCTATTGCACTCAGCAAAGCACTGATTTTCTGCTTTATTATTAATGAGGTCCATATCAAACCTTCCTTTCATTACATTTTTTGAAGTGATATACATTCTGACAGTATTAGATAAAATGTATTTTAATTTAAAATGTCTGTTGTTCTGTTCTGTATTGTACAGTCAGTTTTGTCCTGGATTTAACATTCAAGCTAAAGAAAATGCAGTCCTTTTATAGAGCAAAAAACTATTTTTTTCTCACAGACATTAAATGTTTCTGCTAAAGTATGTTTGAAATGTTATTTTCTGAAGGGCTCTGTCTCTAAATGCTTCCCTGCAGAGACTGGATCTTAAGTTCTGGTATCATTATTCTCAACAGCTTTATTCTCCATAGTACCTGTATCTGCTATTTCTTTGCATAAAATTTGTATCTCAACAGACACAACATATATTCACTACCTCCTCATCAGAAGGCAAGAAGTCTGGACACTAACAAGATGTTGGTAATAAGCCCCTAACATTCCCCTCCCTCCAGAACACTGACAATGTATCTGCATACTTCTCATCTGCTGGTTTTGCAAATGTCTCAGCATCCGAAACCCATTCTCATATCACAATTATTTGCAAAATGTGTTACTTTTGACCAGCAGCAGCAGCAATATCAGCATAACTCTGATCACTGTTCTTCTCAAAGTCGGCTCTTAATATTCTACCTTCACGTTTCTGATTTGGGAATAAGAGCCCTCTAGAGAAAATGATGTTGTCGCCAAAGTTCCCTTATTCAGACCACCTTGGGTCTTCCTTAAAAAGAAGCCTATTGGGGCTAACCATGTTTATAACTGATAAAAGAAAACTAGCAAAATATACCTAGTTACTTAAAAAAAATCAAATTAAGATATTCTCCTTGCATAACAGCAACTGTGTGTTAAGAGAGAGAACATATGGACATTGTCTAGTTTAAATAGAAAGTCGCTACAAATTCACAAGACTATGATATGGTTCTCACAGCAAGAAATTAAACTATATCAGACTACTTAAGATCCAAGGAAATGCAAACGGCCTCAATTATTCTGAGAGTCATCAAGTATTTTGTTGCAAAGTATTTCTTTTTTTTTTTTTAAATATTTTTATTCATTTCCAAAAACAAGAAAACATGAATGCAGGTTATTTATGACAATGAAGTATTTACAAATTATTTAAAAAGGTAGGCTAAAACCTCTAAACAGATATCAAACATTAAAACCAAAATAAAGTATTTACAAGGGTGTCTATTGTTGACATATAACTGACTTTCTATATAATTGTTTCCTGATTATAATCTGCTGCAGTCATTATTCTCCAGTATTTCAGTTACTTTTTGCCATGCTATGTATAATGATGTAGTTCTTTCAGTTCTTCCTTTAATAGTGTTCATTTCCAATTGCGATACTGCTGACACCATATTCATGAATTGCTTAAAAGTTGGAGAAGCTTTGGATTTCCAGTTTGATGTAATGTTCTTCCTTGCAATAGCTAGGAGAGTCCATAAGATTACATATTTTGTTCTTGGCACACAGTCGGGTACAGGTGCATTAAACAAAATAATAGATTTGGAAATCTGGAATTTATCATTGAATACCATTTGCAGAAAATAATTTATTTTATCCCAATATGGTTTAATCAAATGGCATTCGTAGAACATATGTTGCCAGTCTGCTTTTATTGATAAATCACATCTCCAGCAGCCAATATTTTTCTTAAACATAAGTTCCATTTTATGAGGGGTTACATAAGATCTGTGTATGAATTGCCATGTAAAAGTCTCCAATGTAATGAAAGTGATGTCGGGTTTGGAGAGAGAAGAGTTCGTGTTTTATCTGTGTCATTTGGCACATGTCCATTAGCTGATGTATAATAATTCCATATTTTGTCATTATTATGCATTTTTATTGTTGTTTGTTTTATAAATAGATGATAAGTATCCCTTTCCAGTAATGGGTTGATTCGTTAGTAATATTATATGTTCTATAAGGTTAGGAACATTTTGTCTTATTGATGATTGCATTGTTTCTTGTTTGCTTAATATATACTGTCTTAATTCTTGTACATGTAACCACAAACTATCTTCCATATTTAATTTCTGTTTAATCTGGTCTATTGTCAGAGGTTTTCCAGAGTTTAGCAATTGATGTCAATATATTAATCCCTTTTCTTTAAGCATGTTGACTACTTCCATATTAAATGTAATTATATTACCTTGTATGTACGCTACTGGATATAAAAGAAATGCCCATGCTTTAATATCAGGATTGCTATTAATAAGATTTTGGAAAATGTTTAATGTATATGTATTTGGAACTTATATTTTTATTCTTATGTATCATCATATATTCCTTCATCAGCCATAGAAAATTGTTTGGTATGAAATCTGTATACTTATTTGCTACTACAAATCCTGATTTTAACCAGATTCTCTCATGAACTAGATTCCATTTTGATGTATATTTTGTATTTAGCCATAATGATATTGTTTTAATAATGGATGAATGCAAATATATTTCTATGTCTGGTAAACCTATGCCACCTATATCCCAATCATCTAGATGATACTTCATAGCTATCCTTGGTTTTTTGGATACCATAGGAATCTTACCATTAAATCATTTAATTGTTTTAGGTGCAATTTAGCTGGTGGCAAAGAACAAGCTTGTATGACAAAGAATTTTTGGAAATATGATCATTTTATTTATATAAAGTCTTTCTTCCATTGAAAAGAAGAATTTATTCCATCTTTGTATTAGATTTTTAATATTATTTAAGATCTCTTTATAATTTGTTTCAATTGTATTATCTAGGTTGTTAGTTATTATAATTCCCAAGTATTTAATTATATTATCGGTAGAGATATATTTATGGTATTTTTTATTTAGATCTTTTTTATTAGTATTTATAAGCAATACATTTGTTTTGTTCTCATTAAATTTAAGACTTGAAAAGTTTTGAAAGTTTTGAATTGAGTCCCATAATGCTTTTAAACTATTATTATTTTTTAAGGTAATTAAAATATCATCAGCAAAAAGTTGAATTTTAAGCTCTAGGCTGTTGTCTAGTTGTATTCCTTCAATATTTTTATCCATACGTATATTATTTGCTAAGGGTTCAATGACTAGCAAACAATAACGGAGAAAGAGGGCAGCCTTGTTTTGTGCCCTTAGTTATTTTAATAGATTTAGACAGACAAGATCCCAGTTTTATATAAGCCAATGATTTTTCGTATAATGATTTTATTAACAAAGTGAAGTTGTTTGAGAAGCCATATTCTTCTAAAACTAACCATAGATAATCCCAGTTCACTGAATCAAATGCGTTATTTATGTCTAAGCTAATAACATTCATTTTGTTTTTGTGACATTTATATAATCAATTAAGGAAAGAATTCTTTTAATGTTGTCATAAGTGTTCCTATCTTTTATAAAACCTGTTTGATCCTCCTCTATCAAAAGTGGTAGTAATTGTTTTATTCGAGCAACATGTATTGCCATAAAAATTTTATAATCTATATTAAGAAGTGAAATGGGTCTGTATGATGAACATTCACTGGGATCTTTATTTTGTTTCAGAATTGGTGATATTAATGTGTACTTCCAAGAAGGAGGAATGTCTTTACCATTTTTAACTGATGTAAAGACATTCAATAACAACAACAAAGCCTCATTTGATAGTAATTTAAACATTTCTGGGGTGATATTATCTATACCTGGAGCTTTGTTTAATTTTAGCTTATTTACTTCAGCTTTAAGTTCTGTCATTGTTATTTGTTTATCTATTAGTTGTACCTGCTCCTCTAATAACCTAACTTTAACATTGTTTTTGAGAAAAGCTTTCAATGCTGAATGTGTTTCTGTTTTATCATTTTGATTATTAAGTTTATGAAAAAATAGCCTAAAAGCTTCTAGTATTCCTTCTAAATCAGATACTTTCTTTTTGGTTTCTATATTATGTATTTCCTTGATTTGATTTGTTTTAATAATCTTTTTAGTCCTATTTGCTATTCTTCATTGGTTTTAGGGTTCATTGAATAGTAACATAGTTTAATTTTTTCTAAGTTGATCATTGTTTTGTGGTGTAGCGTCTCTGAGTATTTTTTATTAGTATCTTCTAGGTCTTTTATTAAGTTGGTGTTTCCATTTTGAATATCAAGCTTTAAATGATCTACTTTTGACTGTAATTCCATTAATTCCTTATTCCACTGTTTTTGTTTATTTTTATACCATCCCACCGCTCTTCCATATAGGTATGCTTTCAATGCATCCCATATATATATTTCAGATACATCTTTTGTAAGATTGATATCTAGGAATGTTTGTGTCTCTAATATAAAATTCCTTAAAATCTTTGAGATTTGTTATGTAAGATGGTATTCTTGTTACTGATATCCTTCTCTTGAAACATAAGTCTATCTCAAACGTTATGGTGTTATGGTCCAAAAATGGACATGAAATTGTCTTGACTTTATTTAATTTAGAGTTTAAATCCTTTGTTATGTACACTCTATCTATTCTAGAGTATGTATTATGTCTATGGGAAAAATGTGTAAAGAATAGTGAATCTGGGATAGCATACTCATTTATGTCAACTATATTAAAAGTTTCAACAAACTCAGATAACAACTTTGTTAAAGGTGATCTCTTACATGTAGTTTTAGTATTTGTGTCAGTTTTTTTTTATAATGCAATTGAAATCTCCAGCTATGATTAAATTGCCTTTGGTATATTGTACAATGTCTTCTAAGTGTTGTTTGGCCACTCTAACACCTAGTCCTGGTATCCAATAAATATTCACTAATGTATATATCATTTCATTGATAGATATTATCACTAGACAAAACATTCCTGAGTTGTCATGGAACGTGTTTATGATTTTAAGCATTAAAGTAGTGTTTTTCCACAAAATTACTACTCCCCTTCACTTCTGATTATAGGTGGAACTTACTAGAATTGTAAATTTTTTATTGTTTATTTTATTTATGTCTTCCTGTGTAAGGTGTGTTTCCTGTAAAAATACTAGTTGCGCTTCACATAGCTTTAAATATCTATAAAGACTTCCCCTTTTGCAGCTATTATTTAAACCATTTACATTAAGAGATATACATTTTGTAATTGGATTTATATTAGCTTTGCTTTTATCCATATTCATATACTCGTAACAATGTGTAGATGTATGTACGTGAAGAGAATGACTTGTTCTTTCTTCTTCCAACAGTATTACAATAGATTATAGACACCCAATAAAAGTAA
>NC_056747.1:57978229-57995729 GCF_019279795.1 Protopterus annectens | reverse complement strand
TTAGAAGGTTTAACACACTGTAATGGATTCTAACTGAAGAACCTTCATTCAGGGGTGGTAAAATAAGAGTTCCCAGCTCGTGACCATGGCGGAAAGACAAAAACAAAGTAAGTGAAGTTTTTAGGGCTTTTTAAACTGAACACCAGCTCATTAAACTTCTATTAGTTTTCTTAACATTAAGGGCAGATATACAAGCCAAACAGTTGTTTGTTAGTCAAAAGGTACTTTTAGCATCAAAGAATAGATAATTACTTTTCAAGGCACTTTTGACAGTTATTACTATCAGTTTTTATATATTATTATGTGTATTAAATACATCAGTTTAGATATTTCATGCAGCTTAGTGTAAATAATATAAAAAGGAATCATGCTCATTTAAACACACCACATTAATATGTCAGTGTAAATACATCATATTTTATACTAGCAGTAAAAGGCATGTAATTTATAAATGAACTATCTAAACATCATTTAGAGTTAGAAAAATCATGACTGTAAGTATTTACACTGTAATAGAGAAATATATGTTACCTTGCTTTCTTTAAGGTTGTTTCCTTTAGTTATAAAATGTCCTGCTTATCTTGTATTTATATTGTTTCAAAGACTGACACATGTGTAAAGCATGAATGCTTTCAAAGAACTTTTTTGCCTTACAGAGCAAATAGAAGACAATAATGTTTGTGTTTTTCATATGTCTTTTATCGTTTCTTCTTCTTCTTGTCAGCAGTGCTCCATTCATTTTTTTCTAAGTGACGCTTAACCCCAAATTGGGAGAAATCCATTTCTTCCACATTATCCAAGGTTTTATTAGCTGAAAGATAAGAAACTGTTGCTTGCAGAGTGTCAAAAGTTTTAGGACCTTCAGTAAAAAATATTTTATTCTTGCAGGGAACAGCAAGTGGACTTTAAGTTGTCTTTTTTGTCAATTCCTTTATCAGAGGGAGACATTATTTTCTTGTAGTTATAACTCCAGTAGAATAATCATCATCAAATCTGATTATGTTGTCTTTGTATTTAACTGAAGAAGTTGACCATGCTGTTTTTAAAATAAGTTCCTTGTCCTGTGATGAAAAAAACTTTACTATTATTGATCTCGGGGTGATTTTTTGATTTGATGGTTGATGAAGCAGCTCTTAAGGATCTGTGGGTTCTTTCAATTCCATAAGAAAGAGCTTCAGGCAATTTTAAAACTTCTGGTAACCAGGTAGTAAGGAAAGTCACCATATTATCTCTGTCTGTTTTCTCTGGTAGCCCATAGATGCGAAGGTTATTTCGTGTGGACCTGTTCTCTAGATCCTCTATTTTATTTTGTAATGAAGGATTTTGTTGTGATAAAAAAATGTAGCTGAAGATCTTGTTCTGAGAGTCTGCCCTCAGTATCATTTAAGGATCTCTCTATGTCAGCTATTTGAGACTTCTGTTGCGTCATTATTTCTTGTAGTTGCTGTATTTGTTTTGTAGATCTCTCCTCAAAAGTGTCCAGTTTGGTATTCATTTTGTCAAATTTCACTGACAAGTCTTGTATAGCATTTAATAAAGACTGTATCTCCTTTTTCATCATCTGGTCCTGTGTGGTATGCTTAGAAAAGCTCATTTTCAGTAGATTCAGATACCTTCCTTCTTGTTTTTGACAGGAAAAATAATGTTTAAAGCCAAATTTTTTGCACTGTAGACCTCTAGTGATATTAGTAGAAGTAATTCAACAAAATAGGGTTGTCTACAATATCTAGTTTTTAAAAATTCCTGTCAGAAATATCTTTTAAATGCAGAGCTGAGAAAAGATGCTGCCAACCAGTCTACATCCTAGCCACGCCCCCCCCCCCCACAAAGTATTTCTAATGGTTACTGTTCCTCAACAATTTTTTTTACCCTAATGTATAAAAAAATTTCATTTAAAATGTTTCTTTTACTGGTAATGTGACTTCCCATCAAAGCTTAATACACCAAACTCACACACAGTCTGATTATTTCCACACTTCTGTTTCAGAACTATTACTTTAAAAACAATACATAAACATTCAGAAAACCTTCTAAACAAGCCCAACTGAAATCCCAATACTACCCACCCTGCTTTCTTTTGTTTGGCTGCATCATGCTTTTCAAAATCCATTGCAAACCTCATTAATCTGTATTTAACCACAGGTCACCATTCTGTCTGTACCAAAGTCGAGAAAGACAACAAATCCACAGGACATCTGTCCTATTGTTAATATATGTCTCATAGTTAAGACACTTGAAAAAAATAATTTACTTTCAATTTATAACTCACATCCACAGTTATGGCTTGTTTGGGGACTGTCAACATGGAGGAAATGCATAATCTACTTTGTTCAGCTACTGATATTATTCACTCCACAATCGACAGAGATGGGTTAGCAGGTAGGTACTCACTGACCATTGCCTCCTCATAGGTTCATAGGTGAATACTAGGCCAGCTGCCCTTGTAGACCTTTTTAAGCCCAGCCAATTTTCCTTTGGTGAGAATCAAACACTGTACCTTTTATTTATGAGGTAAAATGCCTTAACCATTATGCCAACCTCCAAGCCATCATCATCTGCAAACTACCCTACATAACGCTGTCCCTGTGGATGTACAAAAGTTCCACTTCTTACATTTTGGTGATACAGTAATAAAATTATTTGATAATTTCATAAACAGAACAGCAAAATGGAACAATTTACCAGCAAATATTAGGACTGAAACTAAATGTATTGCATTTAGAATAAAATTAACAGACCATCTAAAAACACATTTCACATTTTCAGAGATAATGGCTAACAAGACACACTTTTGTTAACTTCTGCTTTATAAAACAGATACAGTATTTTATCTATCTGTGGATGTCAATTGTGATATCATCAGGGGCAGCCCGTGCTATTGGACTGCAGCCCCCCCAGCTGTAAAAAAAGAAAGAAAGTAATAGAAAGTAAAATAAAATAAAATGAAATACAAAGAAAGAAAATAAAAAAACGATCGCAAGTAGCGGACCTTCGCGCATGCATGCTAGCAGCATTCTCGATATCCAGACTGCTGCTGAACCAGTTTGGAGCATGTGCAGACTGTCTCAGCAGCAGTCCGGATTAAGAAGCATTCAAGTGCAGTGATCCCAGAAGTTTATGCAGTTGTAACTGCATAGACTGTCACTGGAAAGGGATTGAACTCGGACTGCAACGTCGGCAGGCTGGGAGTCTCGTCGGGGAAGGACATCTTGCAGGGCTTTCTAGTGCTCCAACGAATGAAGCTATGGAAGGATTTAGTGCTGCAATGAATGAAGCAATGGAAGGATTTAGTGCTGCAATGAATGAAGCTATGAAAGGATTTAGTGCTGCAACGAACGAAGCTAGCAGTGAATGGACCTGTCCTAGGTAGGGTGTGTGTGTGTGTGTGTGTGTGTGTGTGTGTGTGTGTGTGTGAAATGCCCCAGGTGCTACATGGTGGTGGGTAGAGAATAAGGCTTGAACCCTGTACCTTGGGCCCAAGTGGCAAGAGCCTGAATTCCCTATCAACCACCATTTGTAAAATTGTTGCAGATTTTTCCCTCATACTTGTTCTGTTCCTCATAAAATCTGTGGTTTCTGTATTTTTGTGTCCTTGCAAAGCCAGTGGTAACATTGTTGCCTGACAGCTACATGTTCTCTGGTTGGATTCTTGGCTGGGGTGCCTTACCTTCTGTGTGGAGTCTGTATGCCCTCTCCCTGTTCTTTGTTTCCTCTAGTGTCCTCCCATCTTACAAAGACATGTGTCTATCTGGAGTGTTTCTCCCTGGGCCTCTGCTAAAAGTTAGTTTTTGTTCCAAGTCAGACTTTCCTGGTTAACAAATGTTAAAAATGACACGCATTTGAATATCAGACTTCATATCCTTCAGAAAGTGCATGGTAACACAAAAGCTTTTATTCTAGCAATTTTCTAAGTTTATAAGATGGATATTTTAAATTTGTCCCTATTTTTGGGACTGTGTTCCCCCCATTATTGGCTTCATCCACGTTTTGTGCTAAGGTTGAGAGCTATGGTAAGAAATGAATTCATTGAATATGTTTGGGGGCTATATTCCCCCATTACTGGCTTTGTCCGGGTGTTTTTTGCTAAGAGGTTGAGAGCTATGGTGAGAACTGAATTCACTGAATGTTTGGGGGCTGTATTCACCCATTATTGGCTTTGTTCCAGTGTTTTATGCTAAGAGGTTGACAACTGTGCTATGATGAGAACTGAATTCACTAAATGGTAGCCATTTAAGTTTCCGTCTTCCTCTTTCACAAAACAGCTGATTTTGTATAGTGGTATGTTGCTCTGACTGTTTTGCACAGGGTCCTGGGTTTAAGGCTTGGCAGTGAAATGTATGGTGGTAACAGAGCATTTTATTCTAACAACTTTCCAACATTATACAAGCAATGTTTAAAATGTGTCCCTGGTTTTTGGGCTTTTGTCCCCCCCCCCCACAATTAAATTTGGCTTTTTCCAGATTTCTTTGTGCTGCAAAGTTCAGAGATACAACAGAGTGAGTAGATTTTACAAGGAGCTGAGAGCTGCAGGGGAGCAAAAGTTTAGTGCTGCTTATGCTGAGTCTGCTTGCATTGTTAATAGCACAACAGGTAGTATACTTGCTTTTGATGCAGAAGGCTGTGGGTTCTACTCCCACAGTAGATAGATGCATTGCTGATACTGTACTGTGTTGCAAAAGAGGTGGATGCAAAGATACCTAGTAACTATGAACCTGTTATCAGTTTGCCATCCATTCCCTATTGCAATATTGCTAGCTTATCATTTTTTTAGTGTAAGATAGGCAATTTATTCAAGGGAAATGGGCACTTTATTTTTAGATGAAACAATGAAATACAAAGTTGTTTGCTAGCAGCAACCTGTTCATTAGTTACAGATCTCTTTAATGTGGAATTATTTAGATGACACTTACTTCTTCAGGGATTGTGCATATATATGGATACTGGTGGACTGTAGAAGTTTGAGTAGACTTTTATGATGGAAATGTTCTGAATTGGGCAGTTTTGTCATTACTGGTGCATGCATTTTGTTTCATTGTTTACTGGAAAAATTTCAAAACAATAAATTTAAAACACCCTCTAAAACTGTACTGTATTGTACAAGGAATATAATTTAATACAATCAGGAAGGTGTATGAAAGAGCATGTGTATGTTTCGTGTGCAAGGGGCCTGTGATTTGAAAACAGCCCAAACTCAAAGTTAATCTGCCACTGGCAAAATGTATTTTCTTTGAATGTGGGTTTCAGTGCTGTTTCAGTGATTGTGAGTTTGTGGGTTTCAATGCTGTTTCAGTGATTGTGAGTTTTCAAGGGCAGAGAAGTTTTAATGCTAAGTCTGTTCTCATTGTGAGACTGCATTGCTTTGTTTAGCAGATATATCTATTAGTGTTTGCACTGTTAAATGCAAAATAAAACTTTTAAATGAAGTCCAAATCATCGCAGAAGTAAAGCAGTATGGACATTAGTGTTTATGGTAAATGAGGTGAAATAGCCAAGTAATGGTTCATTGGAATGGCTGTACGGGGGGAAGCTCCATTCGACCATGATTTTGTGAGGGGGGGCAGCAAACTCAAAGACAGCCTCGGCTGAACTATACGTCTCAACTGCCCAGATTTTTGCAAAATGAATAGATTTTTGCTTCTTATTTTTCGTTTGTTCCTCATAAAATTTGTGGTTTTCTGTCAAATCATTTAGGAATGAAGTCACTAAATAATGACAGACACTGAGTTTGACTTCATAACCTTCAGAAAAATGCATGCTAAAGCAAGACCTGTTATTCGATCAACTGTCTCAGTTTATATAAGAGCAATTTTTAGTACTGTTTATATGTTCCCCCCATATATTTGGAGAAAACGAAAAACTCAGGCAAGGAAAACAGATGCACACAGGTTTATTAAAATATATAAATATACTATACTATTTAACTCATTTATAATATATATATATATATATAAACACATGATCCTAGAAAAATATGTAATAATAATTAATTATTATCTTTTCAAGCTTCTCAGTTTCAGAAGGCATGAAATATTACATTGATCATTAAGTCCTGGTTCTAAAAATGCATCAGTCCTAATTTGCCAGGTTAATTCATGCTCTTAGAAAGAAACTTGAAGGACCAAAGAATGGCTAGGGTGGGAGAGTATATGCTTAGCTAAAGCATTATCAATCTTTAATTTAGAAATAGCATTGATGTGTTCATACATCCTATCACGCATTCTCCTTTCTGTTTTCCCTATGTTATTCCCTAATAACGCTTTTAAGATTTTTACCTTTTCTATAAACAATTTTCGAAAAATGGACAGTGTGCAGAACATTTCTTATCATAACGTAAAAATATCCAATTTTTATACAATAATATCCTATTATCCTACTTTCAAGATTAAATGTCGTGATAAAAGTTGTCCCAGAATCTCAGTAAAAAGTACTTTTTCATCAAATTTCACTTATATTTTCACAAGTACTAAGTTGTGAACCTAAGGTGTTTGGTCAACTAACGTGTCCATTCATCATTATTGTTAACCTTATTCAGTAATGGGTTATCCATTTTCCTCTTAATCTCCCTTTCTTCTCAAATAAATAATTAAAGAAATTAGGGTATCCCTTATCCTAATCTAAACATACCTTCAGTAATCTACATTCTTCAAAGTCATCATCTCGTCATATCATCTGGGCTGCTCTGCTGCTTTGGCCTTCCCTTTTCTTTTTTTTCTGAAGTAAGGATGTAGTGTTGTAGTAAAGTGTAAGTATATTACTAAAAGTTTTTTTCTAAATATACTTCATAATATAGTTCTCCTCCCAATAAGCCATTACAGTATTTTTTGCAACTTGCCTGGGAGACCCCCCCCCCAACCCGCATTTTTTTTTTTAATAATCATTAGATAATGTCCAATAATGATGTACCAAAAAAACTCTGAGGGTGCAGCTCCTTTTAACCAAGTATATAAATCTACATCCATCCGAACTAAAAAATTGAAGTCTATTGAATTCAATTTCATTAATCTTACTTAAAAAAAGCCCATGAGTCTTTACTTGTTTTTGTGTTTCAAGTAGATAAATTATTTCTTTTAATCACTAATTTAGCACTAGCATATATTATTGAAGTTTCTTTTCTGCATCTATCAAAGGTCTAAATGGATTGACCAAATAATTAATCAATTATCTAATTAAAATATATAAATATACTATACTATTTAACTCATTTATAATCTACAGTTTACACAAGAAATAAGTATATGAAACCAGTAACATATGTAGATTTAAATTCCTAGACATTTACTAATGACTAACATGTAATTATTTAAAACACTCCTACTGTCTAACTGTCATTAAAAACAAGTAAATTCAAAAACTTTACCATTTCTAAATTACTACATTTACATTGCATTGCCAATAAATGTGGACCAAGATGGATACTTTAAACACTGGGGAAAAAATCAATAATCTCTCTAGGTGGAATCTAAATAAAGTATAATGTTAGAAAATTTTAAACAAATATTCCAATAATACATGATTAAATATTAATATATGAATAAAGACTATTTTAATAAAAAGTGTAAAAAAATAAATATATATATATATATATATATATATATATATATATATATATATATATATATATATACACATGATCCTAGTTCTATTATCAGATTTTATTTGATCTAACCCTATAAACTTAAAAGAATGGCTAGGGTGGGAGAGTATATGCTTAGCTAAAGCATTATCAATCTTTAATTTAGAAATAGCATTGATGTGTTCATACATCCTATCACGCATTCTCCTTTCTGTTTTCCCTATGTAGAAACATGGGCAATTCATGCACAATCCATACACTACACTACCTTTGAATTACAATCAAATTTATGATTGAAATTATATGTCTTGTTGTTAATAATATGACTACCCCCATATATTTGGCCTTGTCCAGATTTCCTGCATTAACAGATTGAGAGGTACATGCAAATAAATTGTTTTATAGAATTAGGCATATCCAAACCTCTCAACTGTCCCCGATTTTGGCTCAAAATGTTGCTCTTCCCCTAATAATCCCTCTGCAAAATGGCAATTTTGGAAGAAAACATGGAGGGTTTAAAATTAATAAATAACTGTAATAATCAGTTATAGATTACTTTTATTTCAGAAATGCATGTAGATTATTTTATTTTGTCAGCTGCTCAAGTTAGCTGTACTAATATTAAAAAGTGTCCCTTCTTTGACAGGTTCTCAGCTGTATTGTGTGGCTATTTTATATTTTTGAATCACATTTTTGGTCCATTTTTCATAAAATTGTGGGGGGTTTTTTTTGGCAAATTAGTGGCAGATCATTAAAGACTGACGTTAGAAAATAATGACAGACATTTCAGTTTCAGATGTTATACCCTTCAGAAAATTCATACTAATGCAAGACCTACTATTCTATTTTCTTTTAAGTTTATAAGAGCAATATTTAAAAATTGTCCTTATTTTTGGACCTTTGTCCCACTTTTATGTATGGCTTTGTCCAGATTTCTTATTCTGAGGTAGAGAGGTATGACAAATGTGTCAGGGCCATTGCAGTCAGCCAGAGACATTTCAAATTGTGACATACTTGTTGCACCCCACTCCACCATGTAGTGACTCTGGATGTGTCCAAGCAAGGCAAGGAGCAGTTATGCAGTGTAAATGTGCAGACTATCCCCCCATCCAAGGTAGACACAAGTACTACAATGGCTTTTCATCTGTCCTTGATTTTGCAGAATGTTCTGGTTTTGGTCATATTTTTATACTGTTGATTTATGCTCATCATTATTCAGAAAGTGCCTGTTGCTCTGTGTTTAAGTAGCAGTGCTTTAATGGCCATCTGGTAAGCTTGTCTGAGATTGTAAGATGCAAGTAAGTTTTAATAAGCATATTGTTAAAGAATTGCCAACACTGAAAACCTTTCTGTTGTTGCCATGCAGAAAATATTTACATTTTAGATAACATATAAGCCTTGGGTATTGAAATGCATATGACAGTATTTGTAATAAAGGACAGGATTACATTATTTTAAGAGCTCATTACAGGCTTTACCTGCAAACTAAACAGAATGCCAATCTATCATGTGTGGTCCATATCCTGTGCAGCAATGCTTTAAGCAATGTATGCTGAGCTTGTTTCGTTTGCTTTTCATTTTTTACTTTGATCATGTTTTCCCCATGAAACAAGTAGATAGTTGTTGTCAGGCAGCAGGTCTTTTTTGGATAAGAAACATTTTTACAAGTGGGGGTATCACAGAGATTGCTACTTTCAGCATGTTACTTGGTACTTTAATAAAGCTGAATATAAATTATAATTAGAACTGGAGTACAAGGAGAAGTGGTTTGAGTTGAGTACTGCTTGTTTTTCTTATACTTGATTTTGACTGGCATTCCAGTAATGTATTTAAAAAGTAATTTATTTTTTCATGCCTCACAACCTTTTTGTTTCCATCTACATATTAAGTAAGCTGTCATGCAGCCAATGGATTGAAATATGTCTTTTCTTCTACACTTCATTTTGTCTTGATTGGACTCTCATTATGATGGTTTGGTTTGGCACACAGGGCAGAGTATTTAATTAAAGTTACAGGTTTTGTGGTTTTGAGTATAGCTCCTCCCCTTTCTAGTTGGCCACATCCATCCCCATTGACCCCACCCATTCAGCTGTCTCCTGCAGCCCCCCTTTGATTTGAAGTCATCAGCCGCCACTGGATATCATATTAAAACATACCTCTCAACCTCTTAGTGCAAAAACTCTGGACAAAGCCTGACAAAATGGGGGACAAAGGCCCAAAAATAGGGACAAATTTTAAATATTGCTCTTATAAGCTTTGAAATTTGCTGCAGTAAGATGGTTTGTGTTAACATACATTTTCTGAAGGATTTGAAGTCTGAAACTCAAATGTATGTCATTATTTAGTGACTTCAATCCTTAGATCATCCCAGTGATTTTCCAGAAAACCACAAATTTCATGAGGAATAGACCAAAATATGAGGCAAAAATCTGGAGACTCAAGATGTATGTTATAACATTTTTTAGTTCACTTGTAAGTATAACTCAGTGATCGCAGTTTAATCCTTTTGCATAATATCTCTAATGTTAATACTTTTGCAATTTTACAACTTTCCAAACTGTGACAATTGGAAATGCTACTGCTTTTACATTTACTCAGTGCTCTAAAACAATGTCATGTTATCGAACTACACTAAGTAATATCCATCCTTCTTCTAAATCTTTGCCGTAAGCTACATTTTTATTTTATTTTAATTTTGTTTACCGGGAAGAGCTTTGATCAGAAATAACTAAATGAAGGCACAGCTGAGACTGCATTATACAACAAGAACACAAACAGGAACAAGTGTAGAAACACACTAGAAATGAAAATTTATAGGCAGAGTAATTGGCATTACATAAAACAATACGTATTTACAACAAATGGTAGGCGAACATTACAATAAGTACAATTATTATGTGAAACAATGGGAAAAGTAACATTTTAATTGCGTTTCTTTTGCCTAATGGTCTGGGTCCTTGCTGAAAATGGTCAATCGATCAAACGACATACCCTGTTAACAAAGCTAGTAAATCAATATTGTTAACAACACATTGTCTTTGCAATACCATTTCATGCAGGACGGTGAGCCTGCGTTAGCATCGCTGACAGGTAAAACTCAGAGCTTCAGTTCATCAGAAGTTGTTGTGAGAAGCAAGAGAACCTGAAAATGACACCCACTTTACCTATTAGAACAGAGCTGACCAGTGACACCTGAATATGACTGCTGACAGAATGGGTCCGCTCTCCAGCGTTTGTACTACCAGCTGAGGAGCAGGTGACCGATACAGGCCAGTGAGCAAATGGTTCAGTATATGAGAAACCTGTTTATAAATTAATCTCGGGGTTTCTGGTTCTGATCCCAGCTGGGGTGCCTTCCGCATGGAGTTTTTTTTTTTTTACTTGCGCCCTTGCGGATATTTAGTGAGGATCACCAGTTTCTTTTAACGTGTGTGTGTGTGTGTGTGTGTGTGTGTTTTTTTTGGGGGGGGTGGGGCTTGATTACACATATACCTTCAGTCTAGTGCAAGGTATTGCCCTCTATCCAGGAACCCAAAACAGCACAAAGCGGGCATTAAGTAATATATGTGTCCTACACAACCGTCTTACTCTGCTCACCTTCTTTTCCAGCTTAGTTTAAAATGGAAGTTTAAACGATACTTAAAAATCATTTTCTTTCCGATCTGGAACGTTATCTAATTTGAAAGATACCTTAAAATGAGGGTACAGCTAACAAATATAAAGCCTCCTTCCACTGTTGGCACCACTGTAGAACTCTGTCACTCTTCTGGCCACTGTATTGGTAAATTATGTGATGCCAGCTGCTGTGAGCATGTGTTTTGTCACTGTCTGTTTAATAACAGTGTAGGGGTCTCTGCCCCTTTAAGAGGCCGGGCATTGGAGATGCTCCATGTAACAAATGAATCACAAACTGAGCCTCTGCGTGCATTGCTGGTGTTGAGCTGCCCAGCCCGCTATGAATGCTGCAAAACTTATGGACGTCCCACACCCTAAGCTGCACAGACTGTGCTAATGCTACTGCATTGGCTAGCCTAGCGGAGCCAGCGTCTGCAACAAGGTAAGAGCAGCAGCAGGTAGCTGTGACCAACACAGCAGTTTGCCTTCTAATGCCACTGAGCTAAGAGAGTCTTATGTGGAGGTGATGTATAGCCCACTGAGCAGAAGATGCCTGTGCAGTCCCTGCCTAGTGACATCCTGCTGCAGCTAGGATTGTGTTGGTGGCATTGCCACAGGTTTGAAGACCTGTTGGAAAGATACCCATTCCCGAGGTCTTGTGTTTGACAGGGAAAAAAAAGTTTGACAAAACACCACTGTGGTTGATGCTGGACCAGCCTGATGATGTAGTGAGCTTGATACTGCTTTTTCGATTTTATTTTTTATTATGTTAACTGTTCTTGGAGATTGTGCGTGAGTGGGTGGGGTGAGGTTTAGCTGGCAACCTCAGAGTAGAATAAATGGTATTCAATTCACGACTCTGGTGACGGATAGTTGTGATGTTTTTCACATTCAAATACGCACCTTACAGCAGAGCTTGAGCAGAGGAAGACAGTGCATGGCTGGACTATGGAGAAAGTCGTGCAATCCCTGAGACCCGAACCCCACTGAAATCGTAAAGCCGGTAGGTAAATAAAAAAATTACACGGGTATGCAGAAATTGTGTTAAATGTCTTTTTTCCTCCTGCCTTATTTCTATTTGGAAGTTTAAAAATACAAAGTATGCATTTGTAAATAGATAAGCGTGTGTGTGTGTGTGTGTGTGTGTATATATATATATATATATATATATGTATGCATGTATATATATATATATATATATATATATATATATATATAGTACACACATACACACACACGCACTTCCTTTGCTCAAAAGAAAGTCTGGTGTAGCATATCGCCTGTGTTTCTACAATTTATAACGCCTATTTTCCTAACACCAGTCAGTGGCCAGTTTTTTGTAATTGTCTTGAAACGGAGCCTCATTGTTGAAAGGCGGTTATAAGCTTTGAATAAAAGCTGCCTTGCCACCGATGCATTTCCATTGGTTTCTTTTTCCTTGTCCTGTTGCCTGCTGTCTTCCACCCAAGCTCCCCTTCTAGTAACCCAAGACATGGTAAAAACGTTACCAAAGGATAACCAGGAAAAGATAACCTAACGTTGTATTTTCCTTGTTCATTACTCCACTTCTAGTAAGCAAACCAGCCGCAGTTTTCACAGCAACCAGTTGAGCTTTATGTTGCTAAGTTGGAAATGAGAAGTCATTTGCAGTGTGGGCACCTGTACTATACATGGACAAGGGTGCGTGTGTGTAAACAGAGTAATATAATAATCCAAATGCACAAAGGTGGACTACCATGAACACAGGACTTAGCTCTTCTTGATTTTGCTTCAGCTGTTACTCTGTCCACCTCATTTTTGTGATAGGCTTAAAGGGACTTTGTTATTCTTTATCCTAACAGTATAATTAATGACTTAAGATTTCTTCAGAAAATATGTATTAAAGCAATTCCATTTATGTCAACTTCCAAAGCGAATTGCATCAGCAGTTTGTTTCTCTAGTTCAGGGCGTTTGTCAGGACTGTGTTTAACTTTTGTGATTGATTCTTAACTGAGAGAGATTAAGGGCAACACAGGGACACAACAATGGTGACTGCAGGTTACATATGATTGGTTTTATAGGAAGTAATTTGCATGAACGAAGAAGGGTTTGCTACTCTTATTTTAGCATTTGAAATGCACTGTGTTGGTATACATGAATACAGATTGTTTAATACATTGTAACAGTTTATGTCATCAGATGCCTTCTCCGGTTAAAATTTGTTCTACTTCCATGAAAATGGTGGGTAAAACATGCTCCAGAAACAGGAGTAAAGGCAGGACAAACTGCAGAAAATGCTTTGGCATTCTTTTTCATGGTATGCTAATCATTATTTTATAGGTATACCACCATATTAAATATGACAAAAGATTTCTGTTTTTAATTTTAGCATCCCAGTACAGGATACAGGTTGCATTTTACATCGTTTGCACATATCCTTTCATTGTATAATAATAAAACAGGTTATGGAAATGTAAAAGAATCGTGGAAAATGAGGTATAACAATGTACTTTGGTGCTTTTTTCTGTTAATATTTTAATGTACTAACATCCATTTTATTGCTAGTACAAAGGTGTCATTGTTTCATTCACCTGCATTTCTAAGATTTCGGATAAGGAGATATTTCATATGCATCTAGATGTCTGATAAAATGTAAACTGGCAGGATATGCCAGAAGTACAGTGATTGTTTTAGTTTACATATGTAGTCTGAGTATAGTATACTTAAATACACATATATATATATATATATATAGATACATATGTACACACACATGTATGTATGTGCCCATCTGTTACAAGTTTAATTTGTCAGTGAGTTCAGGTTGCTGTCAGGGAGGAAAAGCATTTGAAAATTTGCTAGCGGATTAAGTAAACCAAGCTGCCATTCCATAAGGAGTGTACAGTTAGTAGGCAGCAATTTGATAATAATGTGATTCCATACTATTCCTAGTGTAGCTTAAAAATGAAAAAAGCCAACTTTTCCATTATCTTGCAAGCTGAAAATCTGTTATATTCAATTATGGCCAGTCAGAGATAATTTAAAGAATATGCATTATTACCTTTATTTTTAAGACTGCATTTTTTAATGCAGACCTAGCAATTAATCTATAATATAATTGTATGAATGTAGTTTGTTTTTATTTGGTTAGGACTGTCATTAGAAATATCATTGTTCTCAAATGAAACATAGACATGTTATTCTCCAAATGACTGTTTATTTTAAGAATTAGATTGGTTTCCTACAAAGAAAAAATGAATATATTTCCATTTCTATTAAGTACTTCAACTATGTAACTTAAGAACTTGCTGTTTTGAATTACAGTGTTTTGAAAGAATCAATTTCACTATTTCATAGAATCAGAACATAACTCTTACTTGGCACAAGAATGCCGCATTTGTCCTTAAGGTATGCATGCATGTCTAATTTTGTTGCTAGTCTTAATGTTTAATAAGTTTTATATCCCAATATCTGTGTGACACATATGTAATATTATACCAGTATAGCAGGTTATCTGAGAGATACAATGTCCAAAAACATTTTTAACTATGTGATGAGATCATCCAAAATTATTATTTTTTTAACTATGAGAAAAGATCTGTAAAATAAAAAAGCTTGATAACAATGTAAGTGGGAGGAACATAACTAACACAAACTTTGGTAAACTCCACACAGGAAAAAAACAGCCTTTTGTGCTTTTTGGCAAGTTAATCACTTCAGCCAAAGTCTGACAAGACTTGTAATCCCCATATGGTCAGTTTGCTGTACTGGTCAGCTAAAATTACAATCGCAGCACCAAAATTAGGCAGTTTCCTTCCCTGGCCCTGTACATAGAGCTCAAGCAACTGTCCAAGGCAGTCTTGATAGTGTGTACAGAGACCACTTTAAAATCATGCTATTTTGGTGACACGTTTTCCAGAGCTTAAAATGTATTTTCCTGTAGTTGTGAAACAGCATTCAAACTTTGAAAAGCACAAACTTATGAAGAAATGTATACCTTATTATGATAAGAGCTACTTTTACATTTATTATTTTCAGTGTGAAATTTAACTTTGTAGAAACCAGGAGGTAGACGTTTTACTTACTGTCCCTTATAGCTAATTTAGATAGATATACTTGCTGCCCCTCCTAACACTCTTTTCTATGCAGACTGTTATACATTTAAAAACAGATATCAGAAGGAAGACAATCCATTTAGAATTATAATCCATTTTATATGAAATGTACTTCTGCTGCAGAAAGAACAGGAGAACTAGAACATGAAAAAAAAAACAGCATATCCTTTTATGCAAATCATGGATTTGATCAATTAGGATTATGTTTTCCTTAAAAGACATGTGAATGGTATGTTTTTAAAAAGAAGTGAGGAAATGGGGAAGTTAGTTTCCAGCAGGAAACAATTATATGTCTTTATATAAAAACTGCTTTGTGCGTTGCGTAATCAATTGATGAAATCTAGTACCTTGTAAAATGTCATCTCTATGAATATTTTGATTGGTTGTACACCTTAGAATCCAACACTTGTTAGAATTAACAGTGCATTTACAAAGAGTGGACTGTTTACAAGTACATCATTATTTAAGAAAGAAGAAATGGAGTATAGTAAACAAGGAAAGCATTAATAGTCTTAGGCTGTAAACAGTGCTGCTAGGTTAACTGCTGCTGCTTCATTAGAATGGTAGTCCGCAGAGGAATAAGATGAAATTCCTGTAACACCCTCCTTCCCAGGTCAGCCTCTGATGTAGTTCCATCACATGCTAACACATATGTATCTTTCTCTCCACTAGATCTTTAAACTATCCCTATAAAATCAGAAAAAGCTGAGAGCTTAAAGTGGCCTAAAAGGTTTGACTACAGACATGTTATCAGACGGCACCTTTTTAATGTTAACAGGAATGCTGTCCTACCCTAAAAAGGCAGTTAGATACAATTCCTTAAAACTGAAAGCTGCCATCTGCTGGAAGCACCAATTAAGTTTTTTCCCTAGTAATTATGTCCCTTTTTTATTAGTGGAAAACTTTTAAAACATTAATATGATTACAAGTAACAGGCTGCAGTGAGCGGGTTTTATATATCTTTCTTGTTAAGGCTGCTTTTTGGGATCAGGTAAGAATGTCATACTCTAGTTAACCTGAGAATATGCAGTGAGCACTGACCAGTCTGAAAGCTGTTTTCTAAGTGACTGTTTCCTTTAAGTTTTAAGTCTCATTGGTATAGCAATGAATGTCATGACATGCCTACATTTCTACTATTTTCATGTGTATTGTCACATCCTGAGTATTAAAATATGGATATGGTGTAGAATGGCCATGTTTAGTAAAACATTCATAGTCTAAGATAGTGTGTTTTTGACTGGCTAGTATGAATTTGCATTGGTGACTTTTAAAAGAGAAGCAGCTATATAAAAGATATTGGGTTTGTGTGCAGTACTTAGTGAGAATGAGCATTTAGAAGTTGTGTGCAGAATGCCATCATTTCTTCTCAGGTATGATTCAGACAATAAAGGAAAGGGTAAATATGCAATTTGTTTGAATGGTCTCTATATAACTGAACCAACATATTTTTAAGAGGTGATAGGATATCACAGTACATGAAGACAGCCCATGATGACAAGGAATATCTGCATACCCATTACAACTAGCAACTGGTGGAATGAACTGAAACAGACTTGGGTGGTAGAAATCTTCCTCGCTGAGGCACCAAACTGCCTATGATTGTACCCCTGTCATGTCTCACTTATTTTCATAAAGGCACTGAGGTATAATAAATGAAAGTACTCATTTGACACTTTTCTTGCAAACGTCTACATATAACTTCATTTTCATACTGCAAACAGTTCTATATTTATCATTTGAAATCAGTTCTGCACCCAGTCGATTTAAAATCAGTTCATTAAATAAATATTTTGTCACACAACAAGTTATGTGCTGTAATAGATGCTGGACCACTTCTGCAAGAAACCTTTGTGTAGGTAAACAAGTAGGTGCTCTATTTGTGTGTGAAAAATATGTTTTTCTTTTCTTCTTTTAATTCTAAAGGCTGTAAATAGAGATCGAGTAATACCACTGCCGGCACCTCAGCAGATATGAACAATTATACAGATCGGTAGACCATTTTATTACACAGTTATTACATATTGTCAACATCTGCTCGTCTGTAACCTGTTGCTTACATTAGTTGTCAAGGTTAAATAATGACAAATTCACCTCCACTCACATATCGGGTAGCTGTGGTTTTAAAATGCAACTACACTGAGGATAAACTGCAGTTTAGTTTTGTGGTGTATTCTGGATTGTGACTAGACCATTAAACATGTCTATTCGTGATAATCT
>NC_056747.1:57915729-57973229 GCF_019279795.1 Protopterus annectens | reverse complement strand
AAATTACTAAATTGAGGTCTTTATAGTAGATTGTTACTGTTGTGACTATTGCAAATCCAGAAAAGGGCCAGATCTAAATAGAATTCTGTATATTATGATCATTACAGCTGTTGACATTTCTGGTTAGTTCCTGGCACCTAATAATTTTTCATCATAAAATATGATCACCAATGGAAATTACTTGTTTTAGCTTCTGCTCTGTAGGAACTATATTGCTACAATTTTAATGCTGGACACCAGAAATCACTTAATAGAGATTGATATCTTTGAAATTACCTGTGAACTGAACAGTAGCCTTTGTGTATAAAAACCCTGAGGAATTATACAATATAAACCAGTGGGAGTGGAAGCGTCAATGTATCTTGCTACTGTTTCTTCTCCATATAAACATTTGTAGTGCTTTAAACTGTCAGTTTCACCTTTAAAGTTTTGATTACTGTATCTGGTCTAATCAGAAAAGGCAGAATGGCAGCTTGGTATGAGTTCTATCTCACAAAAACTATGCCTAAATGATATCACAACTGCCCAATCACTACTGAGTGAAACAAAGTGGAATGCATTAATACAGTGACCAAGTCTTGCTTAGAGCAAAGTGTTATACTTGTTCTGTGATGGTAAAGAAATCTGGCTGTTTTGGTCACTGAGTATGTAGTTGTGTCTATGTATACTAATTATGTGCCATTGGGAATATCCCTTAATGTCATTTTGTACTTGCTCCGTCATAGTAAAAATCAAGTTGCTCAGTGTTTTAAAATGCTGGTTTATGGCTAATTTACCTGTATGATTGCTGCTGAAGTGTTTTTTTTTTTTGCTATTGTTGTCTTTCTATAACAAAGGTTGTTGTGTATTTGCATCACTATCTAGAACGTGATAGGGCGTATGGTAATTGTGCATTATATCCCCACATATTCTACCCCAAGTTATCTGTATTACTACTTACTGTGGTAGTTTTCCATCTATAAAGCTCAGTCACTGTAGTTTACATCATCTTGCTAAATTAATAATCCATATTTAATCTCTCCTCTCAATCACGGAGCAGTTGCCACAGGAAAAGAATCAACCCTATTATTATTCATTGCCAAAAGGGTTAAGTCTCAAACGAGTAGCACTCTGAACGAACAGCAGTAAACTCCACCCTAAGCCAGTCCATCTCATCAATATACAGCTTGAGTGACAGACAGACATATTCTCTGATGCTGAACAGCTCAGATGGTGTAGTTGTATGTTGATGTGACTGTAGTGTACAGGGTCCTGGGTTCGAGATTTGGCAGGGCTGATTATTTTGCAGCTTTGTTAGGTTAGTGGTTGGAGTTCTGGCTTTGCATGCAGTAGATCACGGTTCAAGTACCAAGATAGGCCATTCAGCTTAACAAGTGGATGGGTAACAGAAAGTTCACTCCAGGGGTCATTTCAGTTGCCCTATTGGATATGGGCACTGTGAACTAACATCGGGTGGCACGGTGCCTGGGCAATTCTTTTGGGCTAGGCTTGTAAAGGATCCAGGGCCATTAGCCTAGTACACACCTATGAATGCTGCCTAGCAAGTGGAAATGACAAAAAAAATGAATGAATTAATGAATAAACAAACTAATCATGCAATCTTAATCTGAAAATGCAAAGAAATAGATGTTATAATGTGGGATGTTGCCTCCCTTAACTCCCCTGCCACATTACATGTAAAATAAGAAGCACAAAACCTAACTCTAGAAACATGCAGAAATAACTGTTATTAAGGGGGGGCTGGCACCCCCCTAATCCCCTACTGTATTACAAGTGAAATATTTTGTCATATTAAAAAAAAAACATACTTCTATATTCATAGACACAGATTTACCTGTATTAACCTAATCCTTTTTCACATCTGCTGACAGGCTGACTGGTCATGTACTCTATCATATTTGTTAAAAATCAATGCAACCATGCCGCATCCTCAGTAAAATGAATGGGATGGCATATCTTTGAAAAATAAGTGCCAAAAGTTCCTTCTCCTGGGTCTCCAATTGATTATAAATGCATCTCCAGGTTGTTTTTATTAGCCAAAATTCTAGAAGTTAATTCATTGTCTCTCTCTCTCTCTCTCTATATATATATATATATATATACATGTATATATATATATAAATAAAATATGTTGATTTGTAGCTGTTCATCAACATGCAGAAACACTAATACTAAATTCATTGACCTCACATGCTTGAAGCAGAAAAACATCAATCCACAAAAGATCATAACAAAACATTTAACCGATATTTTTGCAGGAGGGCAAGCCCCACTGCACCTCCTATTTTGGAGGCTATGCCCCCACACCTACTGCTAATTATATATACCAACTTCAGGATTGCACTACAGTGCAACATATACCCTGATCCGCATTGTACTGTGATCTCTTGGTGAAAAAGCTACCTCTTCTTGATCAACTATACTGGCTTATTCAGTCTTGATGAAAAAGCCACTTCAACGGAAGATTCTGCACCCTGTCAGAAAAGTGAGAGGGTATACCTAATAAACAAAACTGGCTTCAGGACAGCCACGGTGCCTCCGATGTTCTGCTCACATTAACTCTCTGGAATAAAATGAATGCTTTTGTTTGTACTTAGCTCTATTAAACTTCAAGCAGGCTTTGGATTCACAGCCCTTTGTTGACAGCCCATTGAAGTAGTTGGGTCTATATCAAAACATTGAAGTATTAAAACTTTGAATGTTCTGATATTGAACACTATTCAGTGAACGCTAAGAATAGCGAAGCTGCAGAACAGCAAATTCTTTCCTCAGGGAAAGAATTCGGTTAGCCGTTTCTGTGGCTTTGCTATTCTTAGTGCTGTGGTGGAAAGTTATGGGTTGGGTTCAGGTAAGTGTGCGATTGTTTGTACGTTAGGGTTAGGGGTGGATTAAGTGAGTTAGGGTTAGGGGCGTGGGTTAGGCGTGTGTGCGATAGTGACAGACTTTAGGGTTAGGGGCGGTTTAAGTGAGTTAGGGTGCGGGTTAGGTGAGTGTGCGATAGTGACGGACCTTAGGGTAAGGGTTTGGGTTAAGGTAAGTGGGTAGATAGTAGTGTATGTTTAGTTTAGTGTAGCGTTAGATGTAGGAATTTAAGTGTATGTGTGTGGTTGCTGTTTGTTTGATGTGCTTGTGTTGTGTGTATGTGTTTCAGAGCAGCAAATTTTTTCCATGGGAAAAAATTTACTGTTCTGAATGTTCGATATTTTCATGTTTAGATGTTTTGGGGCCGATGAAATAGCGTTCACTATTTTCATCTTTCGATAAAGTGATATAAACACAAGCAGTTCACTAATCACTTATCAGGAATACCTGGAAAGGAAAAAATACTGAGCGCCATGTCTGGCTGAAGGTACGGCACATCTGGCTGAAGGTACGTCATGTCTGTCTTAAGGAATGTCATATCTGAAACTACATTATGTCTCTCTTAAGGAACACTGTGTCTGCCTAAAGGAATACCATGTCTGCCTTATGGTACCAAGAACACCAATACCACGACAGGAATGACCAGGACCAGTCGATGCAAAACCTTCTTTATTTGCGTTAAAATCAGCCAATACGGCCCTATAGCACCACAGAGAATCCAACAATTGATGCAGCCAGAACGGCCCAAAGCCACCACAGATAATTCAAAAGTTGAGTGCGCTTTTCCTTTGTCCAATGCAAAGCTTCATCAGACGTTCTTGGAGTTGCTTTTGACTTAATTTAGTGTTGAGGATTTCACTAGTTATAAGATGGCGGCTTGAATATGCTTCTTCACCAAGGTGAAGCTGACTGCGGTGGTGGTGCTGCAGTAGCGTTGTCACCTCACAGTTAGACGTCCGTTCGATTCTCAGTTAGAGCGTCTTCTGTGTGGCGACATGCGTGAATGGGCGTTCCTTCGTTGAAGGTTATGTGTTAGGCCCGGCAAGCCAGCACGTAAAAATCTACTGCCAATCATTAGCAGATCAGAGTTCCACTGTGGCGACTCCTAACCGGGAAAAGCCGAAAGACACAACAAAAAAAACCAAGGTGAAGTTGGTTGAGCAGAGGAGGGTAGTATCACAAGAATATTGTATTATGTTTTCATTTTCACTATATTCTGCCACAAGGCTGACATATAAACTAAGCAGTAGGGTTCCTGGAACAGATTCTTACTAAACACCATTACTGGTGTCAGTTACACATTAATAACCAACAGAAACTCCCTAATGAAAATATGATGCACTGTGAACTAGGCTAAAACAGCTAGCATTTATAAAAAAAAAATCTATTTATTTATCCTTTTTTGTTGACCAGGTTAGTCTCCCTAAGCTAGTAGCGAGCCAAGTTGGTATTTTTACTATTACGGAAATTTGGCCATGTTATCAGGCAACTTCTCCTACTTTTTTGATAGTGGAATCTTTTACATCCACCAACTCATGCAGATGGGCCTCAATCTGACATCTCATCCAAAGGATGACACACTGAAGAGGGCAGCACCCCCTTATGACTAGCTGCAGTATCAGCAGCCCATTTCTCTTGTGAGGGACTGAAACTCACGGCCTTCTGTACCAAAAATGAGTATGCTACCTGCTGTACCAGTGACACTGCCAGTATACTGCAGTAGATCGTTACCACTCTTTTTTCTTGCCTTGTAAGTGCTATCAGAGGTAAAAACAATCACCTGCAGTTGAGTTAAAATATATACTGGTAATCTATACTTAGCTGGGTTTATCTGGTTATCTGGCTATAGATTTATTTATTTAAATTTGTTTAGTAGGGTAAAACACTGATCAAATAATGATTAATTACAGGCACAGATTGAGTTACATCATGATGTAACAAAACAATGTACAGTATACAAATAACAGTGGTTTACATCTATAAGTAAGCATAGAAAATCTGACAAATAATATATACATAGAAGACCTAACAAATAAAATTTATCTACAGTTATACAACAGGAATATAAAATGTAGAACAGACTTAAAGTAGGAGAGGTGGAAGCAGTGCAGATGTGAGTAGTAGTAGTTAGGTTATGAAAACTAACTGAGACCCATACAATGAAAGAGGATTAGATTATGTGTAGTGGATTTAGAGCAATATTGGTGTGGTAAGATGAATCACAGTTTAGAATTAAAGTAATTAGGTGGATCTGGTATATGGGACATAAAGGTAGCATGCAGATGAAACATTGTCTTAAACAACTAATATGATTAAATGTAATGTATATAGAAATAATCAGCAAACAATCAGCAATGCTAGTTAATCAAATATTAGGTGTTGATACCTGGTTGAATTAATCATGTACAATTTGTATATAGGTATGTGAAATATCACCTCACTGATGACAATAATTGCTTAGAAAACACACTAAAAGCAGCAGCAGATATTTCATTCGCAGTGTGCAGTACATGAACTGGGCTCTACTTGCAGGGATTGCCTTCTAGTTATGCTATGAGCATTAACTACAAGCCTTAGTAATTACAGTTATTGTGTTTGCTAGTTGCATGATTGTTGAATATGAGCCTATCACTTCTAAAACATGAGTTTTTTTGTATTCCTTCTGCATTTGTTTTGCTGGATTTGCTACTGATTTTGGAAACAGTTATTTCCTATGCCATAATGCTTTGTTGATTAGATCACCTTTACGATGGTGCAGTCTGTTCCCTCCCTTTGCCTCCTTCTTTAAATCACTGCTTTGGCATTTGTGGGAAGTGATTTTTTGCTGTTTCAGAGTTGTACTGAAGAAGCTACACTTGGTTTTTGAGCTCTCTGTTGGTTATACACACCTACAATGCCACAACTTGTTTCCAAGCTTATTCTGTTTGCCTGTCTCAGTTTCATCTTCTGATGGAAGTTACTGCTATCTTAGCATCTCTTTCTCTGGAGGCGCTGTATGCATTTGTTTCACTTTTACATGATGTGCATTAATTTTTTTTTTTTTTTTTACAAAAACAGCATGTTTATTCTGAAGCGATACATGGTAGATTTCATCCCTGTCATTTAAATTTACATGTATGGGTTGATGCTTTTTTATGTAGTTCAGGGTGGCTTATCAGTTATACTCTCTGGACACCGAAGAAACCAATGAAGCTAAAGCTGCTATCAAAAGATGTTTTTTACATCCTTTATCTGTGATTGTTTTTGAGTCAAAATTTAGCTTTGCTGAATTTGTTGCTGGAGTTTGGAAATCAAGGAGGAGCTAGATATTTCTGGCCATTTATTTGAACTGTAGTGTCTCATTTCATTATCCATGAATTTAAATGCGTTGCTGCTTTAGTAGCAAATTATTTATTTTTGTCAATAGTGACTGTTCTATCAGGATGCAATTATATCCTTTCATTTCACCTGTATGTATTATTTATCCAGTTGAATTGTATTGCATTGCCTTGTTTATTTATTTTTATTGATTTTACAGTTTGTTTACTGGGATAGTCCATTGGACCAAAAATAGCCCGTTTTCAATGGAGTCCCAGGGAGAAAAATCTCCCTGAACAACAATATAATATGAAGATAATGCATTTACATTTATATAATACTATTGAAAAATGATGGTATTACATAACATGAAAAAAAATGTACAACTGCAGTGAAAATTCAGTTAAAAAAGTAAAAGGTAAAATTACATACACACACACACACACACACACACACACACACACACACACACACACACACACACACATCAATTAAAATAAGAAAAAGCCATTGGTGCATATTCCTGTTAGATTTGTTACAATGTGAAATGACACAGGGTTGGCATTACAGTTTTACATGAATTCTTAGCAGAGTTAAAGTAGGGTGGGGGATAAGAGGTGTTAATTGTTTAAGAAGGGGGGGACAATAAGAAAAAAAATATAGCAATAGTAGGAGCCAATGAGAGAAATGAAGATGGTGGTAGTCAGAGAAGAGAAGTAAAGGAGTGTGAGAAATGGGGAAAAGAGAGGCGAGTCATGTGGGACGAGCGCAGGAACATTCCCAGAGGGCTCTGAGATGGGAATGAAGCAGGGTCTTAAAGGTAGCGTGGTTGTCTGTAGTACGAATAAGAGGTGGCAGGAAGTTCCAGAGGTGAGATAGGGAAAAGGATAACAGGTGTTTTCCTGGAGGACGAGCAGGCTTGTGAAGTTCAAGCAAATTCTAGTTATTGGATCTTAGAAGTCTGTTGGGTAGGGGCATTTTGAAGGAGGAGGCAAGGGAGGGGCAGATGGAGGGATTAAAGATGAGTTTATGGGCATGAGTAAGTTGACTACAGGTAAGATGGTTGGGAAGTTCTAGCCAATTTAGTTTGTGAAGGGCATTGCAGTGATGGGAGGAAGATTTATAGCCAGTAGCAAACTTAGAAACTTTGCTATAGCAGGAGGATAGCTTTGTTTCTAGAGAAGATTGAAGGTTGGTAAGAAGTGGGGCACCATATAGGAGAGAAGGAATGAGGAAGGTGTAGGAGAGTGCAAGTTTAGTAGTGGGAGTGATATAGCGGTTATGGTGGTAGAGCATGCCTAGTTTCTGGTGGGTTTTCTTTATATTGGTTAATACGTGGGTATCAAATTTTAACTGTTCATCAATAAGGCCTCCTAGAAGCTTTGCATGGGAGGCTACCTCAAGAGATTTATTGTTTTGGCTAGCAATGGAGAATGAGTTCTTGTCTATAATGGTATGTTTTGAAGGGGAAAATAACAATTTTAGTTTTTGATGAGTTGAATGATAGGTAGTTGTCTATCATCCAACATTTGGTATAAGAGAAAACATCCTGAGTTAGTTTTAAGAGAGTGGAGGTGGAAGTGGTGGAGCAGATGATCATAGCGTCATCTGCGTATTGGATCAGTTTAGCACTAGGAATGTTCTGGTGGAAGTCATTTATGAAAATGCTGAACAGTAGGGGACCTAATATGGAACCCTGGGGTACGCCTGTAGCTGTATTAAGGAAGGAGGAGGTGGCTTTTTCCATTTGACAGCTTGCTGTCTGTCAGAGAGGTAACTAGAAAACCAGTTGACAGATGAGTGGGATACGTTTAGATAGGAGAAAGTTATGGGAGATAGTGTCAAAGGCCTTGGATAATTCCAGAAGCAGGGTGGGCATTAGACAGATGGAATACCGGGCTTTGTTGACTGTTTCGAGGAGGGAGAGGAGAGAGGTTGTGGTACTGTGGCCAGGTCTAAAATCATGTTGTGTGGGAGTAAACAGGTGGCTATCTGTGAGGTAGGGTAGAAGTTGAAGGTGGATTCACTTTTCTAGAACTAGAAGTTGAAGGTGGATTCACTTTTCTAGAACTTTTGAGATAGGGGATAACATAGCAATTGGCTGGAAATTGGGACTGTTGTTATTACCTTCTTTGTGAAGGAGAATGATATAGGCCTTTTTCCAGGGTAGGAGTACATAGTTTTCTTGGATTGAACAATTTATTATTTATTTATTCCAGTTTGATGACCGGGGAGGTCCACTGGACTCAGGGAGTCCGTTTTCAGTGAAGACCCAGGGAGAAAAGCTCCGCAATACATAGTTTAGTTACAAGAAATATTACAAGAATTATTACAAAGAATAATTGCTTTACAAACTTTAAAAACAGGTAGAATTTAGAAGAAGAAAACGGTTACAATTTCATTTAGGCAAGAAAGGCAGGCGCAGAGCATCATGGCTACATATTACAGATTTGTAGTTTATAATATCCACACTTGAGTGTGAGGTTAGCTTGATGTGAAAGTTAGCCAGGAGTATAAGTGGAGGAGAGCTTATTGGGTATGGGGGAAGAGTATAGTTGCATTTCCTGTTTGAATAAAGATAGGAATTGAGATGGGAAAGGTGATGGCATCAGCAGCCATTTTGAGGAAGTAGGAAGGAAGGTCATCAGGGGCATTTGAGCACGGTTTCAGTTTCTGAAGGAGTTTTTTTTTTTTTTTATTATGGAGATAGGAATGGGATTGATAGTGATGGAAGGGGGTTGGGAGGTGGTAGTGTTAGGGGAGGGAGAGAGAGGAGGAGGTGGAAGTGAAGCTTTGTTGAGGAAGGAAGTAGTTAGTTTGGCTATAGAATCAATAAAGGAGTTAAATTGGGTGGCTAAGGAGAGGTCTGGGACATTTGGGTCAGGGCAAGGGGTGTCTCTTTTGCCAGGATTGAGAAGGGTGGAGATGCCATTCCATAATTTTTTGGGGTTTGTCTTGTGCTTATTTTGAAGGGTGAAGAAATAGAATTTGTGGTCGGACAACACATTTTTTTACTTTGTTACGTAGTAGCTTATATTCAGTCAGGGTGGTACGGGTTTTATTTTTCTGGTAATGTTTCCAGGCTTTGCCATGGAGATGCATAATGGTTGTAGTTTCTTTGCTTAACCATGGAGCAGTTTTACTTTTAATTCTTTTGGTTATGGAGGGAGCAAGGATATTTAACAGGTCTAAGAATTTAGTATTAAAGTAGGCTACTACATTACCTAGGGAGAGAGTTTTGAGGACTCCAGTTTGTGTGTTTTAGAAAGCTGGAGAACGTTTCAGGGTTGAAGTTTTTGAGAGAGCGGGAAGAGATACAAGTGTGAGATAGCTTAGGGTATAAGCTTGCTGCAGTTCTTAGGTTTAAATAGTTAAATAAAAGTGTGTAAATGATACATGCAGGATAATCTCAGTGTCATTATCCACATAGCAGCACTGAACTGCAATTGGAAAAGCAAACTAGCTCCCTAATAAAGGCTAGTGCTTGTCTGTCTGACTCACAAACTTATGAATGAACGATACTATGAACAGCTAAGGACTGGTGAAAGGATCATGTGTACAAAATAATTGCCAAGATTACATGCAGAAATGGATGTTATTCTAGACAGACCTCAAGCCAGCCTATGTAACTGAGGGAGCGGCTTTTCAGAAATAAGTCCCGGCACTACTGAATTACCTCCTTCTTCATCTGAGATTACTCAGACTAAATAAACTCTCTTGGAATTATGCTGGCCTTATATCTAGTGTGATCCTGGTTGGCAACTTTACAACATGAATTGACCACAGTTATGCTCATTTATCAGCTGAACAATTCCTGGACCCACCACATCGTGTGGGATCTAAACAGAGAGATTAGTCAGCAAGCAAATGAGCAAATTATTGCTGAAATTCAATTCATCCTCGGGTCTTGGCGAGCACCTTCATGAGGTGGACCCTGTTTTTCACAAAATCTCACCAAGACAACACTGATATATATACACTGTATTTAATATAGCCAATATCATGGACAGAAGTAGGTCAAAAATGTAAAAAGATAGCTGAGTGCATAAGACCCAAGATAAAAATGTGCCCAGTTCTGGTAGGCACACTGGTGCCAGGACTGGAAAAAATGAGTGTAGAATCCTCAAAATATGGAAACATTCCTACAATGTCAGGCCCAGGGAGAGGATGGCTCCCCTGTTGTAGAAGGAAGTAGCAGTCCACAAAAATCGCAAAAACTGATAGGCCAAAGAAGAGCCATAAAGATGATAAAGTGCATTATTGAGGATCAGAAAGAAATTATGTATTGTTACTATTATGCAAAAGCCCAGAATTTCCAGACAGGATATACAAAAAGATTGAAAGAGAAACTAGAGGAAAGAAAAATACTTCCACAAGAAAAACTGTCAGAAGCTTCAAATAAAAATTTGTGTTCATTGATACAACAGATTTGTGAAAAACATTATATAGACCAAGAACCTTTGATCTGTTTGGAAAAAGAAGCATCTGAAGAAGGGTAAAAATATAAACAGCAAAATCTAGAGATTTTTGAAAGGTATAAAAAAGATGTACGTACATGGGAAAGAGAGATTCGATATGGTACAATATTTATGCAAAGTCGAAAACCAAATTAATCAGTATAAAGAAGGCAGCCCCAAAGATATTTGAAAAGAAATACAGGCAAAGACATTCAGATATGGAAAATTTCACAATAAAAAGTATCACAAACAGGAAATGTAGAAAAGAATATTAGTACAGTAGAAGTTAAAAAAATAAAAGCTGAAGTTATGGAATGTCTGTGAAGTGAAGGATTTGGTGTAGAAGGTCTAACACAGGTTACATCACAGCATGATGGAATGCGTCCCCAAAGTAACAAGAAACAGGAAGATCAGGAGACATCTGAAGAAGAATATAGACATGGGAAAGAAAGACAGATTTAATCTTCTTCTTCTTTCAGCTTTTCCCGGTTAGGGGTCACCACAGCGGAACTCCGGTCTGCTAATGATTGGCAGTAGATTTTTATGATGCCGAGTTGCCAGCCCGATGCCCAACCTTCAATGAAGGCAAGCCCATTTTATGCATGTCTTTCGAACACCACTCGACCGCCGGGAGGACATGCAGACTCCACACAGAAGGCGGTCCAGCCGAGAATCGAACGGGAGAACCTTTTGCTGTGCGGCGACAACGCTACCACTGTGGCTTCATATGATGTAATATCTATGCAAAGGAGAAAGTAAAACTAATCCATTCAAAAAGAGCAGCACCAAAGATATTTGAAGAGAAATACAGGCAAAGGAATCTGGACATGGAAAACTTTACAATAAAAAAATAAGAAGACAAAGAGGAAAAGTAGAAAAGAGGATTAGTAGTGGAGAAGTTAAAGAAATAGAAACTGAGGTTATGGATTACCTACAAAGTGAAAGATTCAGTGTAGAAAATCTAACTCAGAAAGCACCACAGCAGGACAGAGCAATGGACATCCAAATTAAGGAGACACCAGTGGAATGGGAAGCAACTGGGCAGTTGCCATATGAAGATATTTTGGAGTCTTCCCCAGGAAACCAGTATAAATGTTCATATGAAGCTGGACAGCAGGAGAAGGAACAGGAAAATTTGGCAACTGTGACACAGTCAGTGTTGAGGAGTGATAGGCCAGTGAGTTCCCATATGACAGAGCAACGGATGACACAGGATGAAATTGAAGAGAATGTTCCACAGGAAGATGTTATGAAACTCTCTATAGAATGCCCACAGGAAATGGACAACAAAGAATGTGCCCTCAGTTTAGAAGAAAATGAGCTAAGAGAAGAGTTGCTTGGTTTAATAGAGATAGATAGACACATTAAGATCAACGAAAGAAATAGATTGCAGAATGTCAAACCCAAAAAGTCAGAAGTTAAATAAAACAAAGAAACACAGAAATTAGGGCTGTCCATAGAGATCCATGCAGTATAACAGAAGTAAACAGGATATATTACTGTGCAGCTAAATTAATAACAGATAAAATTCTACCACAACAACAAAGGGTAGTGCGGGAAAGAAAGGGGAGAAACTGAATACCACCATGGAATTATCAAACAGAGAAACCAATAAAGCAATTAAGACAATAAGTGTCACTGTTCAAAGAGTATAAACGAGGTAACAGATCAACAAAAATACTCAGAAAGATAGACGTGATAAAAGTAATACACAGTATTATAATGGATCAGGATCTGTCCCGCAGTACTGCAAATAGTAAACTAAAAATCTCAGCATAGGCAGAAAAATGTAGAAGATAAGCAATTTATTGATGACCCCAAAAAGTTCTATAGAGAATTGGGAAACAGGAAAAGGAACTGAAAGACCACCAAAAAAATAGATACATTTTGGAGAAATATCTATGAAGATCCTGTGGAGCATAACAAAGATGCTAAATGGATAGAAGAAGTAAAAGAAAGAATAAGAAATTCACAGGTACAGGATATGAAATGGGATGAGGTAATAGCCAGAGAGATTGAGTTAAAGTTAAGAAAATCATCCAACTGGAAAACCCCAGGCCTAGATGCAGAACTTAACTTCTGGCTAAAAGTATTAATACCTTCGCACAAAGATTTAGCCATGAGTAAGAACTGTTTATATGAGCACCCTGAACAGACACCAACCTAGTTCACAACAGGAAAAACAATGCTCCTACTTAAGAGTGAACCTGCAAGTTATCCTAAAAATTATAGACCAATAACTTGCCTTCTGACAACGTATAAACTATATACTGGAAATGATGTTGAAAATTCAATCATGGCAATGGAACAAAAGAATAATAAAAGAAAGTCATATGGAGCAAAGGATCATCTGTTGCTAAATAGAGTCATAGTGGAGAACTGTAAAAAAAGGAAGATTCTAAGTATGGCATGGATTGACTGACAAAAAAGCATTTGGCAGTAAAAGAGTGCGCAAAAATGTATAAGGTACATGCTATACTGATATACTATATTACAGTGACCATGAAACAGTGGCAGACCACTTTGCAATTAAGCCATGATAAAGGGCAAATTATTATCTCAGGGATAAACATTCAAAGGGGGATATTCCATGGTGACTCTCTGTCACTGCTGCTATTCTGTCTTGCCCTTAACCCTTTAAGCTGTCTACTTAACAGATTAGACCATGGCTATAATCTGGCTCCTAGAAAACAACAAACTGTAAAGACCTCACATCTTGTCTTTGTCTATGATTTATAATTGTATAGCTCATCAAATGAGGAACTGAAAGCACAAGGATGGGAGATCGTAGGTTTACCCCTGGGGGTCATCTCTGTGTCACTACTAGACAGAGGCACAGTAAACTAATTCTATTATGTAAGGGGGGGGGTCTTCACTGTGTCACTTCTAGACAGAGGCACAGTATTCTAAATCTATTCTGTACAATTTTGTACCATTACATGGGGTGGCGAAAGCCACATCACTATGGCTAGGCTTATAAATGCCCCAGGGCAGATAGCCTAGTACTAAACTATGAAACTATAAATGCAAGTTGTCAAAACTTTTTCACATGATATAAGAATGTCAGTTGGTCTTGATAAATGTGCAAACTTTAAAGTAGGAAAACTGCAGCACCAAGAAAACATCAGTTTGGGACAAGAATGTGATATAAAAGACCTTGAGCAGAAGGGAATGTATAAATATTTGGGAATTGATGAAGGATCAACAATAGAACATGAACAAATGGGAATAAAACTTAGTAAGGAATATTTTAAAAGACTTACATTAATCCTGAGAACAGTGTTGACATCTAGGAACAAAATTCAAGCTATAAACCAATTTCTTCTTCCTGTTCTAACTTACAGTTTTGGAGTGACTGACTGACCCCAAAACATGTTGCATATATTAGACAGGAAAACAAGAAGGATGTTTCATGCTCACCAAATAAGTTACAAAAATCAGTGCATACCAAGGTTATATATTCCCTTTTCCAAAGGAGGTATGGGCCTCCTTGAAATTGATTACATGTATCGATGTGCAATCGTGGGATTGCAGACATATCAGTTTACCATCAGAAGGTCGAACCTGACCCCATCGAATGATGGGATCATCGACCCACTTCCACGAAACCGACAATGTTGGATTCCGACATTGTCGAAATACGACTCACGGTAAACCTCAGAACGGGCTTTAACATGGGTCGTGATGGGGGCGAGATTTGTACTTTGACAATGTTGGGTTCGACATTGTCACCATTCCGCTTCGACACTTCGACTGAAGTGGGTTTGACCGAACCCACTTTGACCTTCTGATTGTCATCCACACATCTGCTGACCTCACAAGACCCAAATGTAGTGAAAGTTTTGAAACATGAGGAGAATAAATCGAAGATGACATCTCTGTTTAATCTAGCAGAAGCATATCGACGTCAAGCAGGAATAAAAACCAAACCAGAAGTAGATAAAAATCAGGCAGCAACTGAATGTGCCAAAAAACAAAAGAAAGAATATAAGGTGAAGGAGCAGATGAGAAGGCAAGAAATGTGGAAAATGCTTAAATATAGTTGCAAGTATAGAAAACTTCTGGAAGAACCTTATGTTGATCAGGAATGAATGCAGGAATGCTTAAGAAGAAACAAATTCAAACCAAAAGATGAAGGGTTAATATTGGCAGTACAAGATAGTAGGCTACATACATGTTGGTTTACAAAGTCCATTGAACATGTGGGAGAAACAGACAAATGTAGGGCTTGTAAAACAAAATTGGAAACAGTCGCACACCTTGTTGCTGGTTGTGACATACTAATGGCAGAAGGATTGTGTACTGAAAGGCATAATAATGTCACAAGACTGTTGCACTGGGGATTGTGCAAACATTGTTACTGAAGTAACTGAAAAACACTGGAAACATGAGCCACAAAGCATCATAGGAAATGATGTTTACATCACATGGGATCACAAATTAGCAACAGTTCAAAAGATAGAAGCAAAAAAAAAAAAACGGATACAGTGGTGCATGAAAAGACAAAAGTAGCACTGATCACTGAAATCGCTACACCCAGTGACTGCAGTGTTCTGCGTACAGAGATACAAAATCATAAAATATCAAGATTTGCTGGCAGAAATGAGAGCTATGTGGATGAAAGATACCCAGACAGTTTTAATAGTAGTAGGAGCAATGAATCTTATAAAAAAGAATCTATGATCTTATTTAGATATGTTACCAGTACATGTAACTCCGTACGAATTGTAGAAAGAGTCATTACTGGGCACATTGCTAGTGCTGCGAAGAGCACTTTTGGCTAACATCAAAGACTGAAACAATACTAACTTCAAGAACTTTAGTTGTACTTTGACTTAGGAATGGGTTCCATTCCAGTCATGGTATTAGAAACCCAAAAGATTTGGAGAAATTAAAGAGAGAAAGTACGGTTGTGTAAAATCTTACCATAACAGCAGATGTCTTTGCCTTCATCACTGCATTACTCTTAACAAATGGGATTCCCCACCATGAAACCCAATGTCCGGCCAGTCTACCAAAGCCTACTGTTGCTTTAAAGTACACTGAATGTCACCCCTATGCTCCTCGCATAGCACAGGGCATAAAGGTGATGTTCAGGCATACCATTCTCAGAAATAATTGCCCTAGTAGAAACACCACTCCAAGGAAACCCAAAGGGTAACCTGTACAGCAAGGAAGTTAAAGGACTTGAGGGATGGAGGGAGGGAGTGAATACTGCAGTGTCGAAGGCAAGGACATCTACTGTTACACAACCATACTATGTCCTTACTTTCACCACTGCAGTATTCCTAACCATTGGGAGAGTGCCAAAGCCCAAGAAGAAACTTGGGAGGAGGAAGGAGCAGTAGACCCCTCTAAGAAGCCACGAAGAATGGCCATGGCAAAAGCAGTTCTAGCTCTGGAGATATGATCCGACCTGTAGTGTATGACAAAATTATGCACAGAAGTCCAGGTAGCTGCTTCAAGACTAGAATTAGTGTCTAAGCCCTTGGAAAAAAAGCACCAGAAGAAGCCACAGCTCTAGTAGAATATGCTTTTACAGAAGGATGAAGACTCTTCCTATGAAAAGTGTAACAAAACGAAATGGCCTTTGAAATCCAAGAAGAAATAGTTTGCTTGTGTATAGCTAATCCTAAAGACCTAGGATGAAAACACAGACACTACAAACTTTCAGCCCATAACAATTCTCTCACCCTATCCAAAATATGGGAAAAATGCATCCATACCAAACACCTGCTTGAAAACCAAATTCTATCACCCACTCAGCATTGTTTCAGACCAGGACAGTGCATCACTACTGTCCTCCTCTCCTTCCTTGATACAGTTAACTAGGCACAGGACTATGGCAAAATAATTTCCTTCTCTTTTCCTACACCTCTCCTAAGCGTTTGATACCAAATCCCACACCATCCTCCTCTCTAAACTATCCACTCTCCACATTTCTCCACCTACCTTACAATGGTTAAATAGCTCTCTCTCCAATATGCAGCGATCCACCAAATGGCAACAATCTTACTCTCCCATCCTCAATACTTCTGCAGGGGTACCCCAAGGCTCCGTACTTGGTCCTCTCTTATTAAGCATCTTTATTAACAACTTTCACTCCTCTCTCCAACAATGCTCAGTAATCCAGTATACTGATGACTCTACAATAATATGCACTGCAAATTCCAGCTCTGAACTCCAGCAAATCACCCAGAATGCCCTCACCTCCACTAAATCTTGGATGTTTAACAAACATCTTGCCCTAAATCCAAAACAAAAATAAACTAGTACTTTTTACCTCTAAGAAAACCACTCTCCTAGATAAAAAACTCACTATACAAGCCCAAGACGATACCACTGTATAAGTTGTCTCACACATACCTCTCAACCTCTTAGAGCAAGAAATCTGGACAAAGCCATCAGTAATGGGGACAAATGTCCAAAAATAGGGACATTTTTTAAATACTGCTTTTACTAACTTAGAAAAATGATAAAACGGGTTTTGTATTAGCATGGATTTTCTGAAGGGTATGAATTCTGAAGCACGTCTGTAATTATTTTCTGACTTAAACCCTCAATGATTTGCTAATGATTTGCCAGAAAACCAAAATTTCATGAGAAACAGATAAAAAATATGGGGCAAAAAATCTGTGAAAGTCTGTACAGCTGAGAGGTATGGTCCCCCACACTAAACTACTAGGCGTTATTATAGATGAAAACCTTAACTTTGACCTACACATAAACAATAACATCAAAAAAACACACCAAAAGCTCTGTATGCTCTACAGACGCCAACACTTTCTTAGCCTCTCTACTAGACAAACCCTTGCAACCACCTTTCTATTACCCTCTCTCCTTTATGTTGCCCCTCTCTTTGCTATTATCCAAAATTCTGCAAAATCCAAAGTTGATGTATGTTACAACAGAATAGCCAAATTTGCCACCAAGGCCAAATTCTAATCCCATCACTGCAACTCACTGAAACAATTATTCTGGCTGGAACTCCCCCACCATCTCCCATTCACCCAGCTAAGTACAGCGAACAAAATAATCTACAGACTGTCCTGCTCTCTTGACACTACTTGTCCAATACCAACTCAACAGGACATTAAGATCTGATAATCATCTGCTTCTAAAAGTAGAAAAGCCCATCTTACCTGCTGGTCAACTTCTCTACTCCTTCACCAACAGGAAACTATGGAACTCACTTCCACTTTCTATAAGGAAAACAGGTAGCACCACCACCTTCAAACAAATACCGAAAAATCATTTCAACTTTTCCTGACTATGTACCTGTTTTATAACAACCCTTCCTGGCTCTGTACCTGCTCTATAACAACCCTTCCTGGCTATGTACCTGCTCTATAACAACCCACCCTGGATCTGTACCTGCTCTATAACAACCCTTCCTGGCTCTGTACCTGCCCTACAACAACCCTTCCTGGCTATGTACGTGCTCTATACACCACTTCCTGGCTATGTACGTGCTCTATAACAACCCTTTCTGGCTCTGTACCTGCTCTATAACAACCCTTCCTGACTCTGTACCTGCTCTATAACAACCCTTCCTGGCTATGTACCTGCTCTATAACAATCCTTCCTGGCTATGTACCTGCTCTATAAAAACCCTTCCTGGCTCTGTACCTGCTCTATAACAACCCTTCCTGGCTATGTACCTGCTCTATAACAATCCTTCCTGGCTATGTACCCACTCTATAACAACTCTTCCTGGATCTGTACCTGCTCTATAACAACTCTTCCTGGATCTGTACCTGCTCTATAACAACTCTTCCTGGTTATGTACCTGCTCTATAGCAACCCTTCCTGACTATGTACCTGCTGTATAACAACCCTTCCTGGCTCTGTACCTGCTCTATAAAAACTCTTCCTGGCTATGTACCTGCTCTATAACAACTCTTCCTGGATCTGTACCTGCTCTATAACAACTCTTCCTGGTTATGTACCTGCTCACCTGCTCTATATGTACCTGCTGTATAACAACCCTTCCTGGCTCTGTACCTGCTCTATAACAACTCTTCCTGGTTATGTACCTGCTCTATAACACCCCTTCCTGGTTATGTACCTGCTCTATAACAACCCTTCCTGACTATGTACCTGCTCTTTAACAACTCTTCCTGGCTATGTACCTGCTGTATAACAACCCTTCCTGGCTCTGTACCTGCTCTATAACAACTCTTCCTGGTTATGTACCTGCTGTATAACAACCCTTCCTGGCTCTGTACCTGCTCTATAACAACTCTTCCTGGTTATGTACCTGCTCTACATCAACCCTTCCTGGCTCTGTACCTGCTCTATGACAACCCTTCCTGGCTATGTACCTGCTCTATAACAACTGTTCCTGGTTATGTACCTGCTCTATAACAACTGTTCCTGGTTATGTACCTGCTGTATAACAACTCTTACTGGTTATGTACCTGCTCTATAACAACCCTTCCTGGCTCTGTACCTGCTGTATAACAACTCTTCCTGGTTATGTACCTGCTCTATAACAACCCTTCCTGGTTATGTACCTGCTCTATAACAACCCTTCCTAGCTCTGTACCTGCTCTATAACAACCTTTCCTGGTTATGTACCTGCTCTATAACAACTCTTCCTGGTTATGTACCTGCTCTATAACAACCCTTCTTGACTATGTACCTGCTCTATAACAACCCTTCCTGGCTCTGTACTTGCTCTATAACAACTCTTCCTGGTTATGTACCTGCTCTATAACCTGACCTCCTCTTTCTCCTTATATGATAGCTAAACTGCTTTTTGCTACTGCTGACTGATATTTTCTCCATGATTATTATTTTTCATCACTTGTTGATATTGGTACAATAATGCTCTCTATTTATACCTCTTTGAATGAATTCATTTGGCAACCAACAAAATTCCTGCTTTTATGTGTATATTCTATATATATTACTGTAATCACTATGTGTAACACTATCTACTCTTGTACCAATTAATGTTTAGTATTTTCTGTATCTATGTTCTTGTCAGAGCTTTTCTCCCTGGGCCTCCACTGAAAATGGGCTCTTTTAGGTCCAGTGGACTTTCCTGGTAAACAAATGCAATCCATAATTAAAAATAAATAAGAAACAAACAACCGATCATATTTTCTAATAGCCATAGTCTTAGCCAAATAAAATCTGAGTTATTATGCTGCACCCTCTCACTGTCCGATTGTGGAGGGAAAAGTAGACAAATTAATAGACTGATTAAGTGACAACTCGTTAACCACCTTAGGCATAAAAGAAGGATTAGTACACAAGGACAGTCTGTCCTCAAGAAATATCAAAAAAGGAGGACAAGCCATAAGGGCTTGCAAGTCAGACATCCATCTGGCAGAAGTAGGGGCTGACAAAAGAACAGTTCTTCAAGAACAATGTTGCAAGGAAGCTAAAACAGCAGGCTTAAAAGGAGCCTCAGTCAACTTCTCCAAAACAAAAGTAATATCCCAGGGAGGGAGAACAAGCTTCCTGGGAGGTATATTAAGGACACCTTTAAGAAATTGCTTAGTCTCAAATCTAGAAATTAAAGGAGGAGTTAAAGGCAGACAAGCAGAAAGAGCTGATAAGTGTGCCTTAATAGAAGAATAAGCTAACCCAGCATTAGGCAACTCATACAAGTAAGAGAGAACCAAAGGAAAATTCACAGTAAGTGGGTCCAGGTTGAGAGAGAGAGAGACCAAATAGAAAACCTCTTCCATTTGTATAAGTAGGATTTGCTAGTAGTATGTTTCCTGGCCTCCTGTAGGACCTGCAGCACATCCTCAGAAAAAAACGTGTCTATGAAAAATCAAAACCCTATCACCCACAGTGTCAGTTGAAGCATGGACAAGTGGGGATAGATGAGAGATCCCTGGTCTTGTGTGAGTAGATCCACCCTGTGCGGTAATGCTGAATCCTGAACAAGACTTCCAGAATAAGTGGAAGGGGAGGGAATGCATAAAGAAATATCCCCTTCCAAGAAAATGAGAGGGCATCCACCTTCCAGACCAGAGGACTTTGAACTCTGACATAAAACAGATGAAGTCATCTTTCAGAGGGGAGACAAATAGATCTACTTGAGGAATACCCCATTGGTGGACAATGTCCAGAAACATGTCCCTGTGAAGCATCCATTTGTAGGATTGAGTGAAGGACCTGCTCAGAGTACCTGCTACAATGTTCTGATCTGAAGGAATATAAACTGCCTGAAGAGTCACTTGATACTTCACACCCAGATCCCATACCAGAAGTTCTAGCTGGCAAAGAAGGTAAGATCTTGTTCCCCCCTGTTTGTTGATATACCACATAACTGTGGTGCTGTCTGTGAACACCTTGAGAGGCCCTGGAGAGAAAAAGAGGTTGAAAGACCTGAAAAGCCAGCAGAAGAGTTCTCATCTCTTTGATATCGATGTGCTGCTCCTGCTGATGAGGCAACCACACCCCCTGTACTTTCAGGGGAGCTAAATGTTGCTTCTCATCCCACATCTGAAGTGTCTGTGAACAGTTCCTGAGAGGGAAAAGGGGATGAAAAGGGAGCCCTGGGTTTAGAGACAACTGCTGAATCCACCAGTGAAGTTCCTTCTGGAGACAAGGTAGAAGAGGAACTACAAAGTCTATAGGATGTGCATGTTGAAGCCAAACTAACTTCAGAAACCACTGGAACCTCCTCATGTGGAGTCTGGCCAGAGGAAGCATTAGAAATGTGGATGCCATGAAACCCAGAGCTCTCAGAAACTCCCTGGCTGAAATGGAAACATGAGGAAGAAGGCTTTGGAAGTAAAACATGAGAGTTAAGGCCTTTGGAGGAGGCTTGGATGCAGGCACTGAAACCATCTGAATCCTGCAACCCAGAAAGACATGATCCTGAAAAGGAGTCAGTGAAGACTTTTTGAAGTTTATTGTGAAGCCCAGGCTCTAAAGAAGGGAAATAGCAAAATGCAGGTTTTACACAAGGATCTTTGGAGAGGATGCCTGAATCAGCAGGTCATCCAAGTAAGGAAATATTTGGATCTCTTGAAGCCTGCAAAAAGCAATGACAGGAACAAAGCATTTGGTGAACACCCTTGGGGCAGTAGAAAGGCCAAAGGGCAAAGCAGAGAACTAAAAAAGCTAGGAAGCAACACAAAAACTTCCTGAGAAAAGAATGGATCAGAATATGGAGATAAGCATCCTTGAGATCTAGAGACACCATATAGTACTGCAGGATCAAGAGAGGAAACAGTCTAAAGAGACAGCAATCGAAAGGAAGGCACCTTCAGAAAAATGTTTAGATGAGAGAGGTCTAGAATTGGTCTCCAAGTGCCCTCTTTTCTGGACACTAAAAACATTCTTGAGTAAAACCCCTTCCCCCTTCAGGACACAGGCACCACTTCAATAGTACCCTGAGCCAGGAGATCTCAAAGAACCTCTGAGAAAAAAAGGAAGTTGTTCTCAAGGAGGCTGAGGAATGCTCATAAGAGGAGGACAGGTTTTCCACACCATGAAGTACCCCTAACGAATGATCAACAGAATCCAAGAATCCTGTGTGATTTGAAGCCAAACAGGAAGAGAAACAGATAGGCAGAGAAAGAGGAATGTGGCTGGGAAGAGATGGATAGTCATACAGCACCTGGTTCATCAGGAAAGGAAGACTTTTGTTTCTCTGAAGTCTGAGTGGCCTTAGCAGGAAAAGCCTGCTTGCCACTCTTTTTACCTTTAGTAGAAAGGCAAGATTGTCTACGAACAAATGCTGGCTTATTGGAGTAGTTTATCTGAAATTTAGGCACAGGAGAAACAAACATGTTTAAGTTCCTGTAAGGCCTTCCCCTTATCCTGAAGAGACTTAAACAAGCAGCTTCTTCCCCAAACAAAAGTTTATTATTCAGAGGAGCATCCATCAACTTAGCTTTAATATCATCAAGCAGAGGTTAAAGCCTAAGCTAAGTATACTTCCTCATCACTGAACCAAAAACAGCAGCTCTAAAAGATGTGCTGTATCATAACTACATTTGACAGAATGACAAACCACTTGAGAGGAAGTCCCTAACAAAGAAAAAGCAGAAGTTGTACCCCCAGAGTTTAGAACATCAGAAATAAGCTTACAGACCTGAGAAAGGAGATCCAACACATAACTAGACATACGAGTCTGATAATTAATAACCCTAAAAGCTAGGGTAGCAGAAGTGTAGCCCTTCTTACCCAACCTTTCCATAGCTCTGCTATTCTTGTCAAAAGGCAATAACTTGGGTGAAGGAAGCAAATGAGAAGGTTTATCTGAAGCTACAGACACTACGCATGGGTCAGAAGCAGAACATGTATACAAAAAGTTACAGTTCTCAGGCACCCTATAAAATCCATCAGCCTTCTTGGGAGCAGGGGTCAGAGGATCAGGCACCTTAGAGACATTGGAAAAATAATCTAACAAGTCAGTGAAAACAGGAGGGACAGCAGCAGGTTTAGGAGATTCCAACTGCAATAACTCATAATACCTCCTATGGATGTCAGAGACCTGAGCTCAATCCTACTTAAAATAATTCTATCATCCTCGAGATTGTGTCCTCAAAGGAAATTTCCTCAGAAGGAGTATCAGGACGAATAGTTTCCTCCTCCTCTGACTCATAGTCCAAAGGAGAAGGAATATGAGTAAAATACGTCAGGGATTTGTCATCAGAATCAGACTCTTTCTCGGAAGAATACTGTTCCCTAGGCCTTTTAAGGACCTACAGAACAGGAACAGAACCCCCCTGAGGAGCCTTTAATGACAATAAAGCAGTAAATAACCCCTGAGTAAAGGCCTGACACTCACTTTGGGGATTCCTAAGAGCAGGAAAAAAAAACATGTTTAGTTTTATGTTTCTTTTTAAGGGAATATCTACCGTATAAAACTGAGAAGGCTCTGACCCAGGACACCATTCGCTAACCATAGAAGGAACTTCTTCCCCAACTAGAATCTGCAGAACCTCCCTAGGCCCCTGAGAAATTATCAACTGGGGTTCCTTCCTGAACATCCAAAATGGACGTCTGCAAAGCCGCGTCAGACATGCTGCTAGCTGGATCCTCACTGGCCTCCAACATGATCACAACAGAGGAATCAGATAACACAGCCTAGCTAGCCTTTGGGTTCATAATGACCTCGGGAGAAACAGCAGTCTGAGGCTGGACAGTGGAATATTCTGGTCTTACCTTTATCACCTTCTTCTTCCCTCATGGCTGACCCTTGGGGGCAGGAAGTTCCTTCCATTGTGTCTTTGTTGTAAAGTTTAAGTCACTGGTTCTTAAGATACAAGGAAAGGGAAGAAAGACCACTGCACAGGGTTTTCAGAATGAGTGCCTGACAAATTAAACAGGATGTGTGGTAGTGAGAAACTCCTAGGTCAAAAAAGATAGTTATTGTGGAGGTCTTTATGGGGAATCTCTCTCATTAGCATTTATCATTCTTGGATAACATTAACCCATACAGCAACAAAAAAACAATAAAAAATAAACCCCCAAATGGGGAACTTATCTCAAATGGCTCAAACTTTTGCAGACAAAACTTAGGCAGTAACTGGAGAATGAAAATGCATTCAACTGGTGAAAAACGGATGAAGGCAAACAGACTGATGATCAGAAGAAATGTTCGGACTGGCGTCAAAGAAGTTCTGAGGATAGTATGCCTGAATGTCAACTTTATGCCCTATGCTACGTGAGGATCTAGGGGTGATGTTTAGTGTACCTTAAAGCAACAGTAGGCTTTGGCAGACTGGTAGGGAATCCCATTGGTTAAGAATACTGCAGAAATAAATGTAAGGATATCTTTCTTTGTCCAAGAAACAAGCTCTTATGCCTCTCTTCTTATGTTTTTTCTTCAATACTCTGTGCCTAACTCTATCCACTTGGCTTCACTATTTGTTGTAACTTCAGTTTTGCACTAAAGTGATTATGTTTAAATGTGCACTTAATTTCAGATTATTAATCTGAATATTGTACTAATTCATTGAGGTGTAAATCAGTTAAAAATTTAAAGCCCAATACCAGATATAGCTCTACAATACCTTTTAAGACTTCATGCATAACGTTTTTTTTCATAAACTTAAAAGTTTTTGATTTATGAATTGGTAGTTTACTTACTGAAGCCCTCAGGAGGTGGATGTTGCTACAGGTATTGTTCTTTTATTTACATTTTATTGACTGAGCTAATCTCATTAGGCAAATGATCTCTTTTCTTGGGAGATCTAAGGTAGTGCTTATACTGACCAGGGGAGATCTAAGGTAGTGCTTATACTGACCAGGGGAGATCTAAGGTAGTGCTTATACTGACCAGGGGAGATCTAAGTTAGTGCTTATACTGACCAGGGGAGATCTAAGGTAGTGCTTATACTGACCAGGGGAGATCTAAGGTAGTGCTTATACTGACCAGGGGAGATCTAAGGTAGTGCTTATACTGACCAGGGGAGATATAAGGTAGTGCTTATACTGACCAGGGGAGATCTAAGGTAGTGCTTATACTGACCAGGGGACATTTTACCAGGGCACAGGAAAACTTGCCTACTCTTTTGTATCAGTGTCGTGGGATCTTTTACATCAGCCTGAGTTACCACTATCTCCGGCAGATGAGGCCTTGATTTATTATCTCATCCAAGGGACAGATGGGCCATATCTATATATATATATATATATATATATATATATATATATATATATATATATATATATATATATACACATCTATATATCTATATATCTATATATATATATATATATATACATACATATATACATACACACACACACACACACACGTGTGTGTGTGTGTGTGTGTGTGTGTGTGTAAAAACAGAAGAAGATACGTTTCTTATGGACTAGTGACAATGAAAGGAAAAATATTTCTCGTTTGGGAATGCTGTGTTTTTCATACCATAATTGTACAGTCAGTGAAAATAAAATGATATTTATTTACTAAAGATACAAAAGTTGATCTAGAAGATTTCTTGAAAAAAAAAAATAAACAGTTTCATCATTTGCATTGAGGAAGGACTGATTGCATGATTTTTTGCTGGGCTTTTTTGCTTTTATTAAATAAAGTTTCACAGAGAAAGTGCAGAAAGTAGTTTCTTTCATCTGATAGACACTGCTTCCTGTCTTGAGACTTTGGTAACCATTTTATGTTTTTAGGATATGACTATTAGTAACTACCAGAGTTAAGTTTGCAAATGATTTTTCAACATTTAATAATTAGGAGATCTGTATTCTCTTATTACTTTGAAATTATGGTACCATTCAAGGACTTGTGTTAACACTTGTACCTACTTAACAAACAAGTAAATATTGATTTTCAAAATGTGTTGTTCTCTTGTCATCTGCGAAGGTGTAACAATAAGATGACAAATGCCTGACAAAAAGGCTAATTAGACTGATGCTTATGTATTAGGAGGCAGTGTTGTTAGAAGAAAGTGGATGACATACTTCATTTCTAGAGAGAGAGAGAGAAATGTCACGGTTAGGAACACTACCAAATTTACATGCTTACTTAAAACAGCCATTACCTGATGCCTGTTTAGAGAAAGAATGCCATCACAAATTGTTCTGTTTTTGCACGTGGATATATTGACTTAATGTGATGCTGTTATTTTCATATGGCTTACTCTGTATACTATGTACCTATTTTAAATTCTGAGTGGGCAAGACTTTTTTTAATGCATTTTCTAGAACAAAATAAAATGGTTGTAGGGAAATGTTATATAGAAAAGGTGCTCATTATTACAGTAAGTGCATATAAGCTGTAATCAGTAGCAAAAGAGTTAGAATTTTATAGAAATGGCAGAGATCACACCTAGTAAAATGGACACTGTGGGGTCCAGGAGAAATCAGCAAGATGCTACTAATGGAGGTGGGGACTATACTGGGGATGAGATGGGGATGTTAGGAAGACGAGAGGTAACAGTTGTTGAGTAAAGGTGAACTGTTATGTAAGATGGTAGGGCATGCAGAGCTGGATCCTGGTTAAATGGGGCCTTAGCCAGGGCAATGTACGAATATCACCCCCTGCAGCCATTCCAGTGTCCCATTACATGGTCGTCTCCCCCCAATTACCATAAACACTGTCAGTGTGCATATTATCTTCATTACTTTTACAATAATTTCAGAGATTTGATTTAAAACCTTTATTTCAATTTTTGTATCACAAATATTTATGGACCTTTTCTAAACAAAAGAAAATAGTCTGACATTGAAAAAATACTTGTCATCAGCAACAGTAAACTTCATTTTCCTTGAAACTCTCATTCATTGAAAACCTATCTGGCCACATTTCAAATTTGTTTCGTGCAAACACACAGTAGCCAAATTATTCCAACTTAATACACACACACACACACACACACACACACACGCACACACACACGCACACACTAGTTCTACAAAACCAGATTAAAGACTGTTTAAAAATGACCAGATAAGAGCATAAAGAATGTCATCCACAGGGACCACCCCCCATCCCCACCAACAGTTATAGGCACTTTTTTTGACCGAGTACACCCCCTAATTGTTATGATGAAATAAATTACATATACTTTATTGGTAACTCTGGATGAAGTTCATGAAATTGTATAAAGATCACTAGCATCATACCATATGATCCAGTCATGTGTAGCACAGTTTAAATGCAAGAATATTTATGAGAGTGTAAGAAATATCAAACACTCAGTAACATACGCCAAGTCAATGTGCACAATCTCTACAGATGTGAAAGCCATCTGAATAATTCCATGTTAAAAGAGATCTAATACTAATATATAAATGATTGCTGGCAAACAACTTTGCATTTTAGTACTTCATCTTACAAATGCAGTACCTGCTGCCCTTCAAAAATAGATTGAGTAAATTATATTAAAAGCCGGTATGCCTGGTGATACTGCCATAACATTTTCTGAACTGCATCAGCTCTGCAATTGGGAGTGGCTGGCAAAGAATGACAACAGTAGATAAATGAAGATGGAACGTTTCAAACCCTGCACCCTGATGAAGCAGTGCATTAACACATTGGAGCTTTAGTCCTCTGCAATAACTGTCAGAATAACAGTTTTTAACTAAATGCTGAAATCCTTTACAATCCAATCTTGTAATGAAAAATGTATCGCAGTAATATGCAACAATAGTTATATATTGGATGCCAAATATCAGATGCTTCTGATCACCTCCCCAAATAAGCAAACTATATGACCTGACAAATGTCAACCCCTTTGCAGTCACTGGAGGCTGTAAAGAATGTATTTCAAAAATTATATTACCAAAATGCAGCATGTATAGGCTATTAAAATACAACATGTTTGAACTATATCACACACTCTAGGTATTTTAATGAATTAATTCATTATTTTGTGCCAATGAATAACGCTAAACAATTGAAGAAAATATAAATGCTGCAGCAGCATCTTTTGTTGAACAACCAACAAGTCATACAGAAATATTAGTGCATACAATAGACTGTTTTTTTGGGGGGATTACATATGTGCAGTATGCCTATATCTCATTTTTGATCTCTTTAGTCTTCTCTGTCATCAAGAATAGGTATCCCCATCCAGTATCCCTCAGTACTAGTCTGACCTTTTTGCAACATAAACCTCCAGAGTCAGCAAAGCTGGACTGGGGACAAATGGAGGGTAATGAATCAGGTCCCCGGCAGCAATATCCTGTTACTTGTCTGTCTGTCCCCAATTACTGTAAACACTAATCAAACCTGTCAGCGTATGTACTATTTTCTTGTTTACTTTTACAATTATCACAGAGGTATGGATTTAATTTAAAACTTATTTCAAATTTTGCAGAAAAAAAGTCATTTTCTAAACAAAACATTCTCACATTGAAACAGATTTAGCAAGAGAAACAGTAGACATCTGCTCCCTTGAAACTCACATTTTGACAATCAATCACAAGAAACATTGCTGATATTCATGCTCAAACAGCATACAGATAGGTACTAATAAGCATATATGTGAAGGGTTCATGAATTCAAAAGACAAATGTGTAATGCATTCGCTAACAGCCTGTGACAGCCCATTAGATACAAGTGCCTCTTTCAGGAGCAGCCCATGAGAACTGTCTAGTGAAGTATTTTGCCAGAGTCACATAAAAGACAAATGAAGGCTGAGGGAATCGAACCTTATACTACAGGGTGCATCTCTGAAACAGCTCATAGCCATACTCATCTGCACTACATGCTAGACAAACTGTTGTAGTCAAAAACACTGTATTTCACATGTGCCTGCCTGCAAAAAACAAACTAAATAAAATGTATTCATAGTTAAAATAGTAACATTAAGTCCATATTCTTTATTAAATGTATTTACAGCTAAATAATAAACATACATCACTAAAGTTAACATTCACCAGAACAAGTAAACCAAGGATAACATCCAAATAAACAGGAACATTATCATGTGGACCAAGTTACTACAATTATTTTCTTTCCTTTCCACCTTAACTATTTTGGGTCATGAGTAGTTACTAAATTTGTAGTCTGGGTGACAACTGAGGAGACTACTCCAAATTACCACACACACACACACACACACACACACACACACACACACACACACACACACACACACACACACCTGTGTTCTTGGAAAAACAATGCAACAGTTGTGCATATACTTTCCTAAATGATCTTTGCTCACACCAGGTATCCACTTATCTCATGCACTATACTCAATAATATTACTGAGTAGGTAGCCTGCTCTACATGATATGCATACATTTTCTGCATACAAGTCACACAGAACAGACTACCTGCTCAACTTTTAAAGTAAAATGGAGTTTTTTTTATGTTAAAATGGACTTGTTTGTGACTATGTTACATTGCTGGGGCCCCCAGCCATTCCAGGCCCTAGACAACTGCCTAGGTTGCCCAGTGCTGGATCTGGTTCTGAGGGTATGCTTTGTCTGTGGAGGAAAATAAATATATTTAACCATGTTAAAATATATGAGAAACATTAGAGACACTATCCTTTGTCAAACCCATTTGTATTATGACTGTGTATCGACATACACACACTGTGTGATAACTGATTAAGCACTAAGTTTGCAATTGAGAACCACAGGCAAGGTATAAATGCAGTCTGTAACAGTACAAGACAGAAAAGTTAATATTTAACCACCCATGGTATATTTATATTTATGCAAGTGAGAAGGACCTCAAAATATATGAAGAGAAATATTATGAGCAAGACATGATTTTTTTAAATCTAATCTGTATATACTTATGTTTAAAGTAAGCATTTTTTCACTTATACTCCCTGCATTGATTTTAAAGATATTCACATATGTTCCTTGATTCACAGACTCATGGGGTCACATTTAAATACTTAGCAGTTGATACAATGGGCCATTTGTAGCCCAGTCACACAATTCTAGAGAGAATGTAATATATCAGAGCTTTTCTTCCAGAGCCTCCTGTGAAAAAGGAATTTTGACTAAACCCAGCAAACAAAAGCAAAATACTCCATGAAACAAAGTACTTGTACCTAGTCTTGACCCCTTTCCATAAGGGTTTGAGGGGGCCAGACAGGAGGTGTACGTTACAAGGGCCGATCTAGTCATCCAGGTTATGCTTGAAAAGGGTCAGGGAGTAACTATGCATTACATCCAAAGTGTGCCTATTCCATAAAATAGGTATTGTCTGTGATACCTGTCATAGAAACAGAATGTACTGGCCCAGAATAACAACCCATTTATTTAAAACAAAAACAGTTATAGGTGAAGTGCTTTCATCTGTAACAATAACCAGACTTCATTTTTATGTTTTAAATAAATGGGTTGTTATTCCAAGCTGGTACATTCTGTTTCTGTGGTATAACGACTTTACATTCATAGATAACTGTCATAACAGCATGTCTTATTTAGGTTACAGTGGGGATATAGATTTCTTGAGCTAGTATTTAGGAAGTTATTGGTTTTGTGGCTATGTAGGAGGTTGCATAGGACCAGAGCCATTGAAGCTGTGTAGACCAAGTAGAGGTCCTCTATGAAGAGCCAATAGAAAAAAAGAAGAGAGTGAGAATATTTAAAGGTGGTCAGGGTGGTCCGAGGAGCACATGTCGTTGATTGTAAGTAAGTGTGTCGAGCGGGGTCATGTGCCTACTAAGAACATGCCAAAGGGGGCATTATACCGAATTAATTTCTTGATAAGAAAGGAGTAAAAGGAGATGGTAATTTCTTTGGATCTTGAAGATATACCCTTCACGATTATTCTGTCTATATAAAAGGATTTCCTAACAACAGTAGTCACATGGTGGTCAAAGCATAGTTCATTGTCTATGATAGTGTTCCAGTCCTAAATGGCTGGTCAGTTTTAGAAGGTGTCACTTGTGTGGTAGAAGCAGAGGTGCTTGGATTTGCCAAAGGACACAGTGCTGCATATCTTGGTATTTAATTTGAGGTCACAGTGTATGCATCAGTTGCTAGTGATGTTATTATTTTTGGTTTTAAGTTTTCTCATTGTGTTTTTGGTTACAACTCAAAGTTCATACAACAGTGAAGAAGGAACAATCTGTTATTTATACTGTCTAATAATATTAAAGATGCTAATTTTTGTTCAGCAGTTTTTTGATAAGCTGTACCAGCTATTTTATTTATTGTCGTTCAGATCCCACATTAGATATGCATATATACGTATATATATGTCTGTGTGTGTGTGTGCGTGTGTGTATATGCTGAAGTATTGAAATGCACTGGCATTAAAACACAGGTGATTGATGCCAGCACTTCAGAAATATATCAAAACACCCAGTACATTGCAACAGCAAACTGGAAAATGAAAATGTCCATTTTGTGATCATATAACCAAAACCTTACCTCTAACATCACACACACTTTATCTGAATATTTGAAGTATTATAGTAAAGTTTTTCTTAAGGTAAGATGCAAGGTTGAGGTTAGGGATGGGTGGCATTTGGGCTATGGTTAGAACACATTAATAAGGATGGAAGCTTTGCTTACACACAGATATGCACATGCACGCACACACACACACATACATATACACACATTGTTGTACACAGGAATATCTAGAAGGAATGCTGCATGGCAGGCTGTTTAATGTGACAGGCTATGTCAGTTCAACAAATAAGGAATTTAACTTTTGTTTAACAAAACTGGAATTTTACTACATAAACTTCATTTTGCGACATGAATGTTAAAGGAATGCTTTATTCTAATGAAATGTTTTTCTTAATAATAATTATAAACTATGCCTATCTCAAGGCTCCTAATTTAGTAAATGCATTTTAAGAGAAAAACTGCTCAAAAACTACTACTGTAGACAGCATCATGTAACCGTTCAGAATCAGGTCAGAAAACAATGCAATGATCTCTTGTCAGGTCAGTGTAGGGAATCAGTAGTGCCACAATCTAACTTTACACACATTTCTGCTTAAAATGTATCTTTTGGATGGTGATGCAATACTCTTCTTTCTCCTATAGGCCCAAGAGCTCCATTTAGAAAGTGATATAGTGCATAATTATTCTCTCTTTTCTAAGGTTATGGTCACTTTTGAGTGAGCAGTGCAGTATGGGAGAGTCCTTTCTGTCACAGGCAGGGGGGCACCTTTTGGACGGCAGAGTATTTTGGGATTATTGTTCTCCCATAGGCTCATGCTCACCTTTTGGATAGCAGAGTACTGTGAGACTGTTCTTTCTTCCATAGTTTCTCTGACACCTTTAAGATAGTTATTTAGTGTGAGAATGTTTTTGAATGTCAGTGTAGCACAGGGGGTTGTGGGAATGTGTTTGAATGTCAGTGCAGTGCAGGGGTTTGTGAGAATGTCAGTGTAGCGCAGGGGTTTGTGAGAATGTCAGTGTATTTCAGGGGTTTGTGAGAATGTCAGAGTAGCACAGGGGTTTGTGAGAATGTCAGTGTAGTGCAGGGGTTTGTGAGAATGTCAGTGTAGCGCAGGGGTTTGTGAGAATGTCAGTGTAGCGCAGGGGTTTGTGAGAATGTCAGTGTAGCGCAGGGGTTTGTGAGAATGTCAGTGTATTTCAGGGGTTTGTGAGAATGTCAGTGTAGTGCAGGGGTTTGTGAGAATGTCAGTGTAGTTCGGGGGTTTGTGAGAATGTCAGTGTAGTGCAGGGGTTTGTGAGAATGTCAGTGTAGTGCAGGGGTTTGTGAGAATGTCAGTGTAGTGCAGGGGTTTGTGAGAATGTCAGTGTAGCACAGGAGTTTGTGAGAATGTCAGTGTAGCGCAGGGGTTTGTGAGAATGTCAGTGTATTCAGGGGTTTGTGAGAATGTCAGTGTAGTGCAGGGGTTTGTGAGAATGTCAGTGTAGTGCAGGGGTTTGTGAGAATGCCAGTGTAGTGCAGGGGTTTGTGAGAATGTTTCTGAATGCCAGTGTAGTGCAGGAGTTTTCTTTCTCCCATAATCTCATGGTCACCTTTCAGGAAGCAGTGCCATATGGGAGTGTCCTTTCTCTCATAAACATAGGGTCATCTTCTGGACAGCATTGTAGTATGATTGTTCTTTGTCCCATAGTCTTGTTGACACCTTTAAGATTAGTGTGAGAATTGTTTTTCCTCCATAGGCTCATGGTCATATTCCCTATGGCACTGTAGAACAATTGTTTTCTTTCTCCCATACATGCGGGCTCACCTTTCAGGCAGCAGTAGAATGTTGGAGTGTACTTTCCTCCATAGACTCATGGTTGTATTCCCGATGGCACTATAGCACAGTCGTGATCTTTCTTGCATACACTTGTAGTCACGTTTCAGACAGCAATAGAATGTTGGAGTGTACTTTCTTCCATAGGCTCATGGTTACCTTTTGATCAGCAGCTTAGCATGGGAATATTCTTACTCCCAATGGCTCATGGTCACTTTTTGGACAATATTGTGATGTGGGAGTGTCCTGTCTCCCATTGGCTCATGGTCATCTTTCACACAATGGATTAGTGTTATTGGTATACCATTTACCACAACACTCTACATACAACCACATTTGATAGCTGTGTTCACCTTCCCACACAGCTGTCTCTGTAAAGAACATGAAGTGAAACTTTTTATTTTTGAGGTTTGGTGGACAGACAGTTCTCTACCTCAGTCAGGGAGATGGAAATTGCAAGCCTTTTCTGGTGTCTATTTTCCTAGTTTTGTGATTTCCATGTTTTTTTTTTTAATTTATATGACTGGATTTTTTAAGAACAACAATTCTTGCTATGTGCCTTCTTTGATATAACCAGAATTAAATGCATGTCCCCCAAATATTTCTTCTATGATGTTTTTTGTTCCTAAGCAATAACCGCTTCCACACCTTGTACCGATATATAGTTATTTGGGGTTAGTATTAAATGGCAAGATTCACGCAGATAAACCCTTTGCACATGGATTGTGGTTTCTGTAACTGAAAATTGTTCATTTGAATGATTTGGGGCAAGCGATACCATAAAATAACTGGGGAATTCACATCCATTTAGCTCAACTTCAGTCTGTCCTCTGAATGGAGTAAAGTGCGCAGTAATTATGAGTCATTATTTGCATGCCTTGAGTGTTCTGTTACAGACAGATCATCTGCCCCTACCATCTGAGGTATATGAGTCAAACAATCATTACTGTAGTTATGATCTCTGATAAAAAATCCCACTTTCTGTAATGCAGCTGTGTGCTGTAAACTCTGCAGTCACTGTCCTACAGCACTTTTGCACAGAAAGCCACCAGATGTTACCCCAAGCCATTGCAGGTTGTACTATGTGTACTGAGCAGCAGCCATATGTGTTTTGCATATAGATGTCTTGTATTTGTGTAATACCTGTACTGTTTGTAACACAATATTGTATGGAGACAAAACGGCAGTGTAATTACTAGTGCGCAACTGTTGTATATGCCTTCTAATGCCCAAGTAGCTAAAATTTTAACATGTTATTTCTGTTTATCTGTTGAGTCATTCCTGTTACATAACAGATTTCATTTAGAAGTGGTCAACAGGAATGAGGGCAATCTCAAAGGGTAGTAAATCATAAAGAACCCAGTTCAAGAGTATTATGTTCGAGGCAGGGAAATATCTAATACATCTGAAAAAACAACCACTACTACTCCCCAGGTACCTTCGTTGCAGAAAAACAGGAATCCTATGACAAAAGGCAAGGCTCCAGGTTCACGAACAGTCTTTTAATAAAACACACAAGCGCTTTCACCAAATGCTTCTTCAGGTGTGACATAAAAACAAAATATCTAAGACAGCATATTTAACTATTGACCTAAGATCACATGACACAAACAATTTTCAGCTTAAAGGTGCACTCCCTAAAACCCATTCCAAAAACATAAAAAAAAAATATATATATATATATATATATATATATATATATATATATATATATATATGAAGTTGGATCTGTATATAAACATGCATAATTCTAAGGACAAATACACATATATTTAATCGCAGAAATACAAAATAAAAATGCTAATAATATATATATATATATATATATATATATATATATATATATATATATATATATATATATATAATATATTAATGAAAGTTCCATCTTCTTGCACCCAGATACAGGAGAACAAATTAATTTTAAGATTAAGGCTACTTATACCAGTATATGCATGTGATATATTTAGCCGTATGTAGGGTATGGAGTAAATTCTATGTCGGGAAGACTGACAGAATGTTAAAAGATAGGATTAGGGAACATGTATATCATATAGGCAAGAAAAGCATGTTTAATGCGTTAGCAAAACATGTTGCCAATACTGATGATACAGTTTTGGTTTTTCAGTTGTAGGAATGAATTATGGTAGTAAGCGAGGTGGGGATATGAGATTAAGAACTGAAGAAATGGAAGCCCAGTGGATCATTAGGTTGAGAGAGAATGCAGTGCATGGTTTGAATGACTGTATACCATTAAGGCCTGTTTTGAAGGCCAAACCACTACGAAGGAAATGAGTGGTTGGTTATCTATCATATGCTACCTTCCTGATCAAATACATCAGTATGATGTGTTTGTGTATTGTTCTATATATATTTTTATTAATATAAATATATATCTTTTTATTATTATTAGCATTTTTAATTTAATTTTATATTTCTGTGATCAAATATGTGTATTTGTCCTTAGAATTATGTATGTTTATATATAGATCCAACTTCATATACATTTTAAATGTTTTTGGAATGGGTTTTAGGGAGTGTACCTTTAAGCTGAAAATGTTGTGTGTCATGTGATCTTAGGTCAATAGTTAAATATGGCGTCTTAGGTACTTTGTTTTTATGTCACACCTGAAGAAGCATTTGGTGAAAGTGCTTGTGTGTTTTATTAAAAGACTGTTCGTGAACCTGGAGCCTTGCCTGCATTGTTTTTTTTGTCATATATCCAATACATATTGGCACCTACAGCTCACCATGGCAGACAATGACTTTTTTCTAAAAGGCTTTGCAGAACTGTAGTAGCAGTCTGAAGAGAGCATCTCTGGACAGTGGATATCATCTTTTATTATTATATCTACACACACACAGTGGGAATCAGATGGCTTCCAGGCTTCTCAGAAACAAGTTAGATGAGTTTCAGTCAGATAAGGTATAGATCACCGACACACAGAATGTTCATTAACTGTATAGTTGTTATAATAGTAATACTAGTAATTATAATTATTATTGCTACTACTACTGTTACAGCTGCTTAAATCTGTTTAAAACAGGAACACTTCTGAATGAACTGCATTCAGTCATACTAACAGTGGGGTGCAAACAGGGGGAGTCAGTGTGACATGGCACGAGACAAAGTAAAAGGACAGCATCGACAGAGCTAATCGTCCTTGTCCACCTCCCTAAACTTCTCTCAGGTTCATGCATACTTAATAAATGCCAGCAAAATAATTACTCTTGTTTATACTAGCAATTAAGACGTGCTATTAACAACATGATGCCTTGGTGCCTTTGTGTTCATCTGTTTGGACGTTAAACAGCTGTAACTCTTTACATGCAAGAAAAATTATACTTTCGCAAGTGTGGAAATGAATCCTTATGAGTTGACAAGATTTGTATGGCATAGATCCCAAAAACTGTCAATCTGTGTACTCTTACTGAAATCTAAAGTAGTTTTAGTGTTTGTTGCGATTTATACTGTACTATTACTTTATTAAAAGAACTCTGTACAGAAAGCTCTTTGATACTGATTTTTAAGATGTTGATCACTTCCGAATGACAGCAATGAAAAATAATCTACAAACAGAAGTCTGTCTGGATTATTTTAATCTTGAAGCATATCTGAAGAACACAAGTTACAGTGTATTGTTTCCAAAGATACTTGACAAATTATACAGATAGATTTGTATAATATTTAAATGTGACATGCAGTAAATCTGTGAATCGTTTTGTTTTTTCTGCTGCAGAGTATAAAACTGTTCATCCATAATCTGTTTCCTTCATATGGTAGCAATGATAATTGGAAACAAGACCCTGATCCCTACTTTCCTAGGGGGTGAAGAGCTGATAATGTGCTTTTCTAGTCTGATGAAATGCAAAGGTAAAGCCCACCCCCCAAAAAAAGTGACTCTGTGTGTTTGCGTGCATGTGTCTATTTGTGGTTGTCTGTGCGTGTGCATATAAATGCAAGGCTGCGCACATGCAAATAAATTATTTTGTGCACATTTCCTACTTATTTCAGTTGATTAAAACCCCTGTCTTTCTCATTTTGCACGATGTGTTCAGGACAGAGAGGTACGGTCCTCATTCATAAATCTGACTTATGCTTTCACTGCCGTGCAGTGTTAAGTTCATATGCTCCAGATGTTTTGTAAAGCATGAAGCAGAACAGTGAATGTGAGAGGGCAGAAACTGAGAAATAAGAATATATGGGACTCGGCATGCAGTGGTCAGTGTGTGAAAGTAAGATCATAGTAGTAAAAACAGGTTATTAGTATAAAACCCAACAGGCATACTCATAGGGTTTTGGGCAGTATGTATTAAATATTGTATGTAAAGTCACCCGATACTCCATCACAACCACCTAGAAAATGAAATGAAAAAAAATATACCAAGCGATGCATCCTTCTGTAGGAGGCAGACAACCTATTAAGTGGCTATGAAAAACATACACAGCTTAAAAGTACACAGTAACATTGTGACAATGGTATTCAGCTGCAAGGTCGAATAGAAAGTATATGGAATGCATGTGATTTGCAGAAAAAAAGCAGTATGCATAATGAGCTGGAACGACACTTGTGCTTCTATCCAGACAAGCATACCACAGTGTTGCTTATGACTAGTATTGTAATATGAAAGATGAACAGCATGAGAAGGAAACATGTGCCCCTCAGAGAAACGCAATACTACTAGTATAAGTAGTAAATGACTAGCCATATGAGAAGTACTACTAGTAAATTAATAGCTGTAGGAACATTACTACTAATATAAGTAGTAAATGACTAGCTGTAGGAGCAATATTACTAGTATAAGTAGTAAATGACTAGTCATAGGAGCAAGACTACTAGTATTAGTGGTAAATGACTAGCCGTAGGAACACTACTACTAGTATAAGTAGTACATGACTAGCTGTAGGAGAAATACTACTAGTATAAGTTGTAAATGACTAGTCATATGAGCAATAGTACTAGTATTAGTAAATGACTAGCTGCAGGAGCAATACTACTAGTATAAGTTGTTAAATGATTAGCTGTAGGAGCATGTGGAAGTATCACAGGAATGGCTGACAGGATGTCATGAAGCTGACACAGTACGACCTGCCAAACAAGATGCAGCGGAAATGTGGGGAGCTGCTGTTATTGATGGTGCTACAATCATTATGGGACACAATGACAATGTCAGCAGCAAAGCACATGGCACACTGCCAGGTATGGGCACAGAAGCACTACCCCAGTGCACTATGGTACAATTGTACATATGTTAGAACACTCAGGCAACATGTACAGCAACACGTGACAGCCAAGAGCAACTTGTCAGACTATCATTAGTGTGCAGAGCTACTAGGGTGTGCACATAGGCATTATTTTCAATGTAACAAATGAATACCTCCTGATACAATATGTGACAGAGAACCACTATACATATCTCTCAACTTTCTATGATTTTCAATCATGCCCGAGTCTGACTCATATTTTAGCCTTGTCTCTCTCAATCCTTCCTAAAACTAATGACTTTTGGAAAAAAGGTGGTGAATTGCACTTCCTAAATAATGACAATAATTAGAGTCTGCTGGTAGTTGTGATACAAAAAAAGCACACCAGACATTCTTGTAGTCAAAAGGGTGGAGATCTGATTCCTTCCCACCTTCATTTGCTTTCTGTGTGACTATGACCATGTCACTTAACCAGAGAGTATGCCCGAGAAACTTTGTTTAGTGGGCTAACCTGGTTAACAAGTAGATAAAATTAAAATAAATAAAAATAGCAACAGAAACGATTACCTACTAGTGCTATACCATGTAGCTGTCTTATAAGTAATTACTAGGCTAATGATCCCAGGGTGCCTTTTAGATCTAGTCATTCTTCCTAAGGCGAGAATCAAATCCTGTACCTTGTGTCTGTAAGATAAACACCTTTGCTATTATGACAACCCCCAATCCTCAATCACCCACAACCCCCCACCATTAGCATGGATCCGGAGGCATAAGTTGAAGTAGGTTGGGTCCTCGACTCACATATCCCCGACAAATACCCCTGCCCATTTTTGGGGATACTAGTCAACTCGACCGAATCACCTAGAGCCATGCTTTTACACTGCTAGCTAGCTCTGTCATAGTCCACAGTCTATGGTCTGTGTTCTCCTATCTTGATGATACTGCACATGACAGTATGTGACTCTTCCCCCTATAGGACACAATCTATAGTCTGCACTGCTGCCTATAGCTCCATTTTTTTGTGGGGGAGGTGGTGTTTGAGATGGAAACACAATGTTTTTTGGAGGTGGGAAGAACCCCATAGAGAGACAGACATAACTTACAAACACCAAACAGGCATTGGTCACAGACCAATGTACAGCTATACCTGAGAGCCGTAAGACTGTGGCTGCCCCATAGAAGGGCCATGAATGTGTAACAGCATTATGTTATGAGCAAGCGGCAAAGAACAAGATGGTATCCTGACAGATGACTGTTTTATCAGAAATCTCAAAACAGTACACCACCTCACAATTTCTACACACACACACACACACACACACACACACACACACACACACACACACACACACTCTGGATAGTTTTACTACTTAGCAAGTAATCTGTGGTAATGAAGAAGTAAAATTAAGACAGGTATGACAGTCTTGGTACTGGTCTCTAAAACAACACAGTATAAAGAATGAAGCAAGACATAACTGAAGCTGCAGGCTGTGTAATCACTATAGTTTGGAAGAATGTCCTCGGTGATGGCACTTAGATGTTGATTTATGCAAGAGATACAGAACATGGGAGGCCAGTAGGATTGAGTAACAGTGTCATATTGGTATACACAAGCAGAATACTGTCCAAAAGTGTGTAATACAGTGCCATTGGTCACAACATGCTTCAAGTAATGACATTCAGTTAGGATACATAGATCCCTCGAACACTGTTTTTGTCTTTGCAGGCTGTACCAACATGTGTAGCAGAGATAGGACTGACCTTGAAATTGTGGATTAGTAAAGTGTTGCATTCAGTGTACTTGTACATACATGCTTCTTCTGCAAAGGTTAGCATCATACTTCCCCAATGTGTATGTAAGCAGTGATGCAGCATGATACTGTGGACAAATGCACATGCCAGGAATCAAATTACAATCAGAATGCAGTACCAGCAAGAATCAAATTACAATTAGACTGCAGTACCAGCAAGAATCAAATTACAATCAGACTGCAGTACCAGCAAGAATCAAATTACAATCAGACTGCAGTACCAGCAATAATCAAATTACAATCAGAGTGCAGTACCAGCAGGAATCAAATTACAATTAGACTGCAATACCAGCAGGAATCAAATTACAATCAGACTGCAGTACCAGCAAGAATCAAATTACAGTCAGACTGCAGTACCAGCAAGAATCAAATTACAATCAGACTGCAGTACCAGCAAGAATCAAATTACAATCAGACTGCAGTACCAGCAATAATCAAATTACAATCAGACAGCAGTACCAGCAGGAATCAAATTACAATCAGACTGCAGTACCAGCAAGAATCAAATTACAATCAGACTGCAGTACCAGCAAGAATCAAATTACAATCAGACTGCAGTACCAGCAGGAATCAAATTACAATTAGACTGCAATACCAGCAGGAATCAAATTACAATCAGACTGCAGTACCAGCAAGAATCAAATTACAGTCAGACTGCAGTACCAGCAGGAATAAAATTACAAGAGATGCACTTATACAGCCAATCTAGAGGCAAAGTTCTCTCCAACCAAGACTGGAACAGACAGTCAAGAGGACAAGGTAACAACTTGCAACACCCCACTCACAACACATAGACCAACTAAACCAACACTTTCCAAAACCCACACAGAGAAACACCAAGACATATACAGAGACTCTGATTAAAAATTTAAATCTGCCTAGGCAACAGAGACCTTCAAAGCAGACACACAAGCAACCTCCTCCCACCAACACACCCCAAATACCACATAGCCCACAAACTCAATGTGCCGCACAACCACAGCCTATAACCACAGCCTCTACTCATCACTCATTAGAGCCATTATAGAGTACAATGTCCCTTTTGGTATGTACCTCACAAGACATCTACAACAACTGGAAAGGCCACAGAAATACCTCACAAAGAGGATTACTGGCCTCAAACAGATGCCCTATGCAGACCGTCTCAAAAAACTCCAGCTTTACTCCGTCGCATATCACCTACTTAGAGGCGATCTCTGCCTAACATACAAAGCTATGTCAAACCCAGAGCTGTTGGACATGCTCCACTTAAAGAAATCCCAATCCCTCTGAGCTACATGCTCTAGGGACCTAAACCTTGTCACCACAATAAACAGAACATGCTGGAGGGATAGATTCCTATCCCAGAGACATCCCATACTCTGGAACAGACTACCTATGTCAAACAGAGCTCCTCATTAGCACTCTTCAAGAAAAATCTTAATGAGTGGATGGGAAATAGGAAATTCACCTCAGGGATCACTTCTGTGGCTCTGCTCGACAGGGGCACAGGAAAATAATTTTCTTGGGTGGCGAAAGCCAGGGTACCTTTTTGTCTAGGCTTATATAGGCCCTAGGCTAATAGCCTAGTACTTACCTATGAACCTATAAGGCAAAACAACATACCCAACACACTAGTGATAGGTGACTCAACAGTCAGGCACACCGATGTCCCACTCACCAGGCTGGAAAAGAGAAGGTTACTGTCAGCTGCTTGTCGGGTGCCAGAATCCACCACATAATGCATGCACTCAGGTCACTACAAGGCAAGTACAAATATGACTCTATTATAGTCCATATTGGTGTAAATGACCTGAAATGCACCTCCCTAGACTACATGAAAAGAGACATGGAAGAGATCTTGGATCTTGTAGCCCAGGCAGGTATGACCTTAGCCCTGAGTAGCATCCTGCTTTCACAAAAAATGATACCACAGTACAAGAATAAGATGATCAACTTCAACAACTGGCTAAGCTTCTGGTGTCATTCAAGGGGATCCAGTATCTGTCTGCCTGGGATGACATGCTTGACAGGCCACAATGCTTCACCAGAGATGGCCTGCACCTGTCACTCCTGGGATTCAGGATATTGGCCAAGGCTCTTGCCACTGCTATAGTGCCTTTTTTAGGCAAGGCTCAAAAAACAAACCCACCACCATAAGAACTACAGGTAACAAAAAAATTGAGGGCAATGTTACTCAATGCTAAGAGTCTAAACCTCAAAATGCACTCACTCGAGGCACTCCTCAAAATAGAGAATGTAGATATCTGTGCAGTGATTGAGACCTGGTTCAAGGCTCTCAAGAGCACCCCAGCACTAACAGGCTATAACTCATACCACATGTTTTGGCCACAAAACCCGGACCGACACACGAAGGGCGGAGGTGTGTCCATATTTATCAAGGACATCCACACCTCCAGGCTAGTTGCAAAACACTATACCTGTGAAATCATCCAAGTGAAAATAACCCAGGGCAAAAATGCATTCCAAATTGTAGCTTGTTATAGATCCCCCACCATGACCCAGGACCCTCACTCCTCATTCCTGGGGACATCGGAAAAAATGAGGGTCCAACCAAATACCATAAAAATGAGCAGTTTTAACTACCCTAACATAAACTGGGAAAACTACTCTTATAATAACCCCCTTGCTCAATGATTCCTGGAATTTATTAACTCTAATGCCCTGGATCAACTAGTCAACACCCCCATCAGGGGCAACAATATTCTGGACCTGGTCATCACAAACATGGGTGACCGGTGCTCAATGCCTGAGATCAACTCCTCGCTTGTTAGATCAGACCAAAAACTAATCACCCCTAGATATCCATATCCCGACCCCACCCCCACACAAGGAAACCATCGTAAAAAAATTTTCAAAGCGAACTTCACGCTACTCAAAACTGAGGTGACTATCTTCACAATGCCCCTGCAAATGAATAACACAGTCAATACAGTCACAACTGCTGAATCCTACACAAATGCACTCTACAAGCACCTGCATGAGTGCATGGATCATGCTATCCCCAACAAAACCAAGATGCTATCCTCCAAAAAAAGGAAGCCGATCTGGTGGTCCCCTGCCATTAAACTCTACAACAAAAGGAAGAAACTGTTGCAAAAGAGAGTAAAAACCCAGGTATGAAGGAACTCACTGGCGGGCCTCACTAAGTTACTAAGATCCCTCAGAAAATCCTCCAAAGCTAATTTTGAAAGAAAAATTGCCACGGATTCCAAAGACAAACACAATACATTCTTTAGCTATGTCAAGAACCTCCATGATGCACAACACCTAGATCTGCACTGAGCTACAACAGAATGGCAGAAAATATACAGAGCCAACTGATATTGCCAACATATTGGCAGATAGGTTCAGTGCAAACTTTTCTCCCCCTCACCTCCCAAAGGGCCTATAACTATACCAGATGGTTGTAAAGCCCCAATAATCACAAACACACATGTAAAAATGGAACTCTCTAAAGCCAAAAACACAGTGTCCATGGGACCAGACAACATCCCAGGCTGCATCTTACATGAACTCCAAAATGAACTAGCCCCCACCTAAAATCCATGTTCAATCAAAGCCTCACCACAGGCTATGTGCCCACAGAAAGGCACACAACAACAGTTATCCCACTCCACAAAGAAGGAACTGCCACAGACCCCGGGAACTATAGACCTATTAGCCTGACAAGCCTGCAAGGCCATGGAGCATGTCATCGTGGAACTCAAAGACATTGGTAACCTCCAAACTCTGGATGCTACCCAATTTGGATTTGTAAAAGGTAGATCATGTCTCCTAAACCTGGTAGATTTCTTTGAAACAGTTACTAAGGCCATAGACGAGGGCAAGGTAGTCCACACAGCCTACCTGGACCTTGCTAAAGCCTTTGACACTATCCTTCATTCAAGAATCATAGATAAACTCATCAACCTTAATATAAGCCCTTATGTCATGAGATGGGTGGCCAACTAGCTCATGGACAGAACTCACATGGTAAGAGTTGCAGACTCCAGATCTGACTCCAAACCAGTGACAAGTGGTATACCCCAGGGTTCAGTCTTGGGACCCCTCCTCTTTGGTATATACTTCTCTGAAGCGCAAGCAAACACCAAGGGTCTATGGCTAACCAAGTTCACAGACGACTGCAAACTAGGTGCCATTATTGATTCCCCTGCCGACGTAGACATCCTGCAAAAGGGCCTTACTGAGACAGATACCTGGTGTCAACATCACTGTCTCAAGCTAAATGCCAAAAAGTGCATTGTTATCCCCTTTGGTAAAAACTAGGTACCCATGAATTTCCAAATAGGGGGAAGTTCACTTAACACAGAAAGTGTGACAAGAGACCTTGGGACCTAAGTGGATAGTAACCTCTCCTTTGATAACCACATTGCCACAGTGGTCAGAAAATCTTTCTACGTGGCCCACCTAATCACAAAAGGGTTTGCATCCAGGAATAAGGAAGTCATCGTTCCCCTCTACTCATCACTTATCAAACCCCTCATTGAATACAATGCCCCATTTGGGTTGTACCTCACAAGACACCTACAACAACTTGAGAGGCCCCAAAAGTACTTCACCAAGAGGATTGCTGGCCTCAAACAATTGCCCTATGCCGACCAGCTCAAGAAACTCAAACTCTACTCAGTCGCATACCCCTTACTCTGTTGAGACCTCTGTCTGACATACAAAGCTATGTCAAACTCAGAATTGCTGGACATGCTCCACTTGAAGAAATCCCAATGTCCCCAACCTAAACCTCACCACAACAATAAATAAGGTCATGCTGGCGGGATAGATTCTTGTCCCAGAGGCTTCCCATGCTCTGGAACAAAATTCTCATCCACATCAAGCAGAGCTCATCATTAGCATTATTCAATAAAAACCTTGATAAGTGGATGGGTGATAGGAAGTTCACCCCTGGGATTATGTCTGGGCACTGCTCGATAGTGGGGCAGGAATTTAACAATACATGGGTGGCGGAACCCAATACACTGTTGGCTAGGCTTGTTTTGGCCCTCAGGCCGATAGCCTAGTACCTACCTATGAACAATCAGACTGTAGTACCAGCAGGAATCAAATTACAATCAGACTGCAGCACCAGCAGGAATCAAATTACAATTAGACTGCAGTACCAGCAAGCATCAAATTACAATCAGACTGCAGTACCAGCATATCAGAAAGCCACAACAAGTCAAATTAAAACAAGTCAAATCAAGCTCATGGAATGTGATTTAGCGAAACATGCAGTGGGTAGTAATCAGGCCAAAACAGTCACATGGTTGTACATCATTGCTATGTATGTACATACCAGTTGGAGTGACTGATGGTGTTGCAGAATGTTCACCACATTGGTTCATTCATGACAACAAACTGATAAGAAACCATCAGATAGTCCTGTTATCTGGTTGGGTCATATTCTAAACCATGTAGTGAATGGAAGCCATGAAATGTTTTGTAAGTATGTTACTGGCAGTGTTCTACAAAACTCCTCTCAGCCATATTACAATGTGACATGGCATGGATGTAAGAGAATAACATGCTTATTTGATGCGAGTATCCATGATGCTGTACTTCACAAGCTGAACCATAGCAAGGATGGAGCAAAGGGGCAGCCACCAGAACGCAAGGTTTTCAGATGAGTGATAAAGTGCAATGCCTGCATTTTTTTCCTGCACCAGAATTTCTGCGTGCCATTACAGAAATTTACTTCAGCATTTCATGAGTGGTAAGGTGTAGTAAATGGTTTTCTGCAGTTAAAAAGTTGAAGAATTCATTTTTTTTTTGGCCTTCAATGAAGAGCTAAGGGTGGATGAGGTGACAAGTAAAGAATTGTTACCAGATGCGCCAACTACAACAATACTGACAAGATATGTGTAAGGCCATCAGTTACCAGCTGAAATGCATGAGATGTAAGCACAAAGGAATGCACATTCAGAAGTAAGTGAAGTGCAGAATAAAGAACACTTACATAGGGTATGAATGTGGAGATGTCCAAAAGTAGATAGGTAACCAATACCTGGACAAGAGCAACCACAAGGTCAGGCTCTAAATGGGTGCCCAACAATGATTCAGGTAGCAGGATCCTGCACTTCTGGAGGACCACAAGTACGGGAATGCATATTAGGTATTACAATGAAGTAGCACAACAGCCGTAAATAGCATTCTGGTATCATGATGTGGTATGTGGACAGCAGCCAGTGCATGTGTACAGCAAGGTTTGCATGCTTGTCTCACATGAAGCACAGATGCATAATGCTGGGTCCAACACAGTCCTACAGCCTAGAGCATACTATGATAGTGTAGCACAGACCACATCCATGATGTCGGATGGCCTATGTATAGGACGTAAAAAAAAGCAATTCAGGGTGTGTAGAGCAAACAGACAGAAAGGGTTTGAGGCCCATTCTTCATAAACAGCTTCTTGATGGTCAAGGGATGCATGGATGGTACGTTTACTGGATCTGTGTTGCATGCGCTTGGAATAAGCATCAGTATTGTCATTCCACATGGATAGATCACCCACTCCTATCTCAGTGGAAAGGTACTGTGGAATTATCATGATTGGTACGAACATGTTAAGTCAAGGCATTAGGAAGTAATGCATGCAGAGAAGCAGCACAAAGAGGCATTTGTATACTGGGACAAACACCAATTATAATAGGGCTGACTTACCAAATGACCAATTATAATAGGGCTGACTTACCAAATGACCAATTATAATAGGGCTGACTTACCAAATGACGTAAGAAAACATAATGCCTTTTTAGGCAATGCCAAACTGAAAGTACTTTTGACATACCAAATCAAAACCAAGAAAATCTAAAGGTGTTACTGCTCAAATCTAGAAGACTAAACAAAAAACTCCACCCCCTAGAAGCTATCTTCACCCTAGACACTGCTGACATCTCTGAGGTCGCTGAGACATAGTTTAAAGCTGCAGAGAGCACACCAACAGTACAAGATTATAATGCTTCCACACATTTAGACCAGCTACTACACTAACGGGGACTAAAGGTGGAGATGTTTTGATTTACATCAAAAATAAATATACCTGGCTGGTCAAACAGGACAATGCACTTGAGCTTCTCCACATTCAAATCACCATAGGCAAAATCCCATACCACTTTCTTGCAAGCTATAGATCCTCCTCTATGACCCAGGAAACCCATACCATGTACTTAAACATATTGGAAGCAGTCACCATCCAACCAAATACCATATTCATGGGTGACTTTAATTACCGCACTGTTAACTGGGAATCATATACAGCAGTAAACCTACAGGCACAGAGATTCCTAGATTTTGTAAACAAACTCCCTGCACCAGAATGTCAGTACACAAACCAAGAGTGAAACCATACTGGATTTGGTCCTCACTAATATGAGAGAGTGCTGCACACCCCCTAGTGTAATGTCTTCGCTGGTAAGATCAGACCATAAAATGGTCTCTTTGAAATAAAGATAAAACCTGGAACCTCAGCTAGCCCTGAAATATTTAGTAACTACTCTAAGGCTAACTTCCTGCTATTAACTGATAACCTGGCAAAATTCCAAGCCCCCATAAACCCTGAGAACACTGCTGCCTATGCAGAACTGTTCACAGAAACCCTGTACAAGCATGTTAATAGCTGCATAGAAGCAGCTGTATCCACCAGGAAGAAATACAGAAGTAACGCAAAAAGCAAGCCACCCTGGTGGAATCACATCAATAGGCTGTATAACAGAGGAAAGAAAAGCATGGCAAAAATTAGGAGGTGCAGCACCCAGCACGATAAAAACACTTTTGCCAAACTAAAACAACTCACAGGACAAGTAAAGTCTACTAAAGTCAAATGTGAGGTAAATTTTGTCTCCAAGGCCAAGAAGAACTGCAAGGCATTATTTAACTATGTCCTCAAAGGCAATACACAATTGTGTGCTGAGCTCATTGTAAATGGAGCCACCTATACTGAGCCAGAAGATATACCAAACCTATACACCTTCCACCAAGAAATAACATCAAATTTAACTTCCCCTGCTACCACTAGGGAACAGGTCCTTAATGCTGTTTCTAGGGCCAAGAACACTGCATCAGTGGGCCCAGACAATATCCTAGGATGCTTTCTAAATAGCGTGAAACATAAATAGCAATTCCATAGGGCTTTATAGGTTAACTGTAGCCTCCATACAGGCTTCATGCCTCATGAATAGAGAACAGCAACAGTCATCCCTCTTCAGGTGGCCATATACAGATCCTGTAAACTACATACCCATAAGTCTCGCTAGTCTCATATGCAAAGTCATGGAAATAATTATCATGGAAATGATCAATAATGACATAGGAAACATCCAGATACTGGACCCAACACAATTTACTTTCATTAAGGGCAGGTTATGCCTACTCAGACTGGTGGACTTCTTTGAGAATGTCACAGCAGCAATGGATGAGGGCAAAATAGCTCACACTGCCTACCTTGACCTGGCCAAGACATTTGACACAATACCCTACTTGGGCTTTGGTTGACAAACCTAAGAGGTTAGGTACAAATACTTATGTAACCCTGTGGACAGCCAATTGACTCACAGAGAGGACACAGGAAGTTATAATTGGGGGGGGGGTCCTCCTCTACAAAGAGACCAGTGCTTCTTTTTGTCAAGACTTGTGATAATGGCCTCTAGCTGACTAAATTTGCAGAGGATTGCAAATTAGGAGCCCACCGACACAAATATTCTCCAGGAAGGGCTGGCACAGACAAACTGGTGTCAAGGCCATGGATTAAAACTAAATGCCAAGAAATGCATCATAGTATACTTTGGGAGGTCATCCACCCCTGGTAACCATCATATTGATAACCCACCTCTAAAGCTGACAGTAGTCAGCGACTTGGGGCCACACACAGAGAGTAATCAACCTTTGACTATCATGTGTGTACAGCACTGAGGAAATCATTCTATGTTGTGCAATTTACAAACAAAGGTATGGCATCTAGGTCCAAGGAAGTCATTGTTCCACTGTATTCAGCATTCATCAGCCCTATCGATAAGTACAGTGCCCCCTTTGGTACATACCTAGGCAGGCATATCCAACAATTGGAACATTCACAGAGGTTCCTCACTAAAAGAATACAAGGTGTAAGTAATATGTCCTATGCGGACCACCTCAAGACCCTATCCCTGTATTCTGTCTTCTACAGGCTTTTGAGGGGAGATCTATGCCGGCATACAGGGCATTGTCAGACCCCACTCTGATGGCCTTTCCGCATATCCACAAAACAAACAGCACCAGAATTACCCATTCTAATGACTTAAACCTTGCCTGTGATATAGATAGGACCCTGCTGGATAGACAGGTATATATCCCAGAGACTACCCCATCTATGGAACAGGCTCCCCATCCATGTGAAGCAGAGTTCCCTCCTAACCTAATCCAAGTATCACTTGGACAACTGGATGGGGAACAGGACATTCATCCCTGGCATGGCACGTATGTCTCTAATGGACACAGACAACCTGTAAATGGTTCATCTCCCAGGCCCCTGCTTGCAAATGCTTCACCTCCCAAGCCCCTATTTACATCACGGGTATAAGAACTTGTCAGAGATTCGGGATGCATGGCTAGGCTTAAAATGGCCCTTGTGGTCATTAGCTTAGAAAACTCCTATGAACATATTTGCATACAAAAGTCCCACTTTAGGCACTTAGAGAGGTGGCAACCCTACAGTTGAGCAGTATATGAAGTCAGGTTATAGCACACTTACAAGAAAATGTTGTATTTACTTGTGCTGATTTGCCGTGGGAGACAAGGGGTAAGACAGCACACGGTAGTAAACAGGGTATGATACTAGTTCTGTCATTGCACTGACATTGCTGCCATGTGAGTATTTTGGAATAGCAGCTATAGTTTGAATGACATCATGTTGGACTAATGGATGTCAAACTGGAGATGAGTCACTCATCTGGTATTACAAGCTGTTAGAATGATGACAAAAGGATGGCACAGTGGTGCAGGGGTAGTGTTGTCACCTCACAGTTTTTGTTTTGTGACAGTCACAGGTTTTCTGGTTTGATTCTCAGCTGCGGTGCTTTCTATGTGGAGTCTGCATCTCCACCCGGGGTTCATGTGGGTTTCCTCCCACATTACAAAGGCACGCATCTGGAGCATTTCTCCCCGGGCCTCCGTTGAAAATTAGCTTTGTTCCAAGTTGGACTTTCCCGGTAAACAAATGTTAAATAAAATAAAAGGCCTACCCACTATCATTTCAGTTATTTGTTTATAGATAACCACAGAGGGACCAGACACAAATGTATACAACTGTAAGGTCAAAAGAGAGAGAGAAAAATGTTGAAGAACACATTGTCTATACAATTTAGTAACTCATCAATGTGCAACATGTATACTGGGCAATGTACTTGACTAGTAACCAGAAGTCAGCACAAAATAAAATATGAAAGGAATAGATGAGTGTGCCTACCACTGTTTCAACTCTATCACTGGTGCTTCTAAGACTTAGAAGCAGACAGATCATAAAATTAGGGCACTTGGCTAATATTTAGAAATCAAAACTTTATATTAGAATGTTTGAACCTTGCATCACACATGAACTTTTTATAGAGCTACAAGATGGTCAGAAACCACTGTAAATGGCTAGTATTCAGATAATTAAAAAAAAAAAACTAACGCATGAAAAGAGAGAGGAGGAGAAGACTTCTGCTACTCTTTGAAACTTGCATCATTCAGATGCTTTCTGCAGACAGTGGCAGTCGCATCATAAAGCACAACATTTGACATGAAATAAACAAAACACTGTTTACTGTTTTCGCTTTGCATTGCTCATATGCATTCCTGCAGGGTAGTAGCAAGGCAGGTCACACATTTCTTGAAAGGCTACTTCTCCCTGAGGATAAAAAGCACAGGCACCAACCAACGAATGACTACCTGAGAACTGTTTTGAGTAAACTGCAATTTGAGATGGAATTTAGCAAACACCTTGGAAGCTTTCTGTAGGCACACCACCCCCCGACCCTCACAGCCAAAGCTGTGACATGCTCACAAAGCCAGACTGAAAATGTAAACAAAGACCAGAATCAAAGCAAAAAAATCCCTGGGACTGTCCCCTTAATATCCATGTCTATATGCCATAGCCTGATTACAGCTGGAACACTGTCAGTGGGAAACTGTGTCCTTGGAAAGCTATACAACCAGTCATTTATCAGTTGATTGTTAGTGGGTTATAGAACTGACTACTGCTAGCAGCCACAGGCAGTAAACATTAACATAAGTCCATTGGCCCTCCAGGAAAACAAATGTAACAATAAAAACACAAGTCCACTGTCCCTTCAGAGGAGCAAAAGAAAACCATGAACATACACAGATACTCTCCCTGCAGGGAAACAAGTGTAGCTCATGTAAGCAATGTAAATACCAGTAGAAACCCCATTCTCATGCAGTGTGCCATGATGCACACAGACATGGTCTGCACACACACTTGCAAGAACACAGTGGAGGTGCTATGTGGTCAATAGACTAAGTGTTCTTTTAGCCTGCTGAATAGACATGGCAAGGCTAAATGTGCTAGTACTAACAAATGCATGATTATCAGCAGTGTACGCTCACACTGCCTCCTTCATGCATATCATTATGGTTGTACTATCAGTTATGTTGTGAAGGTTCATGATACTATGTGGCCACAATAAGCATGTGCAGACCCAGATATCCACATTGGGTATCTCCCACCCAGAACAATACTGGACAATGTAAAATGCATGTGCCCATAGTGACCAGAGTGTAGGTTTGGCATGTGACAGTCAGCTTGCACTAATGCACAAGCTTATTACAAGTCATTTACATGCAGAGGAGCATGTGCACAGATGTGAGCACATGTGTAACAAGAACATAATATATATTACATAGTCTGTCAATCTTCATTCAGCAGAATTTGAGCAATCATGATATCTCGTTTTCTAAGATGTTCAGATTCCAGCCAGGCAAAGTGCAGGGAGAGAGTGGAAGGGATATTTGGGATTCTTGGAAACACACGGATATTTTGTATTTATTGACTACATTTGCCATTAACTGTACATAATAAATGTGCAAATGCTTGTAAGAAATCTTTTCAAAAAGGTTACAAAGGAATGTTATAACATCAAGGATCAATGTACTTCCCCTGTGCAGGTCCCAGTTGAGTGTCAAGCAAAATGCACTGAAATACCAGTCTTCAGTGGCAGGGTCTGCCTAACCTTGGTGGTAATTCAGTGTTGGTGCTACTAAAAATGTAAAACAAATACATCCTTTGTATGTAAGCATTATAAATGTGATCAACAGAAGGAGAAGTGCATGATATTGTGCCTACAGTATCTACAGGTACAACTTGTACCCTGGGGTATGTCTTTCATGGAGTCATGTTCTGCACATCAGTTTGATTCAGTACCTCTGGTTTATACATTTGCATATTATGTGCTATGGCCACATTGTGGATGGTCACAGGACAGGAATGTGTCCACGGCATTCATGGAACTAATGTACATTATACAGAAAGCTTTTGGTAAAGCATGAAAGGTAACTAATATGGCAACACTACAAAGAGTAAGCATGAAACAAGACAACACATGCTTGCATGCAGGGGAATACATTGTGGACACACTGAGCTTTAATATGGCAACACTACAAGGAGTAAGCATGAAACAAGACGACACATGCTTGCATGCAGGGGAATACATTGTGGACACACTGAGCTTTAATATGGCAACACTACAAGGAGTAAGCATGAAACAAGATGACACATGCTTGCATGCAGGGGGATACATTGTGGACACACTGAGCTTTAATATGGCAACACTACAAGGAGTAAGCATGAAACAAGATGAAACATGCCTGCATGCAGGGGGATACATTGTGGACACACTGAGCTTTAATATGGCAACACTACAAGGAGTAAGCATGAGACCAGAAGTCATATGCTTCATGCAATGGGATACATTGAGACAAGAAAGATTTGTCTGCAGGGAATACATTTCTGTGGCAAAGAACCTTATTCTAATTCTTATGGAGAGGCACGTAGTGATGGGTGAGGATTTGAGGCATAGGTGTAATTAGGCACAGAATGGTAAGATGGTAGGAGGGGACGCACATACAGGTAGACTAATGAAACTCTCACATCCAGCAGTCATTGTGAGGTGACATGGGTTGGACAGTGGAAATGTAAATAGACAGAGGACACTAAACTTGATATGGGGTGGCACAAGGCAGACATACCATAGTGGTGGACACATAAGGGAACATGTATGAGGATAGTGTGGGGGCTAGCTAATAAAACAGTAACATCTAGTGCCACTATTAGGGTGTGGAGACCTTGTGACAGAGCTGGAAACCTCTTCTGATGACATTTATCATCTTTTTCTAGCCTATTATGGATATACCCTCTGATAATGTGTGACAAAGCTATTAGTTGCCAACATCTAGGACAGCTGTCTTATGATCCATAGCACTGATGCTGTCACCACATATTCTGCCCCTCCACAACCCCCCAGTCCCATGGCTATTGCCCTAGCAGTTTCAGCCTTATGTGCGTGGACTACAATCTGCACAGGAGGTGCAAAATATTGCAAACACAATGTGCGTATCTGCACCTGAATGAACTGTATATTCACAGAGCACATACAATGCGCATGTATAGACTCCTAGAAAAAGACACCTTCATCTGTATTTATTCAGCCAAACCACATACAGCTTTACTCTAGCCATCATATGCATGCTTGCAGCTGGGGAACATGCAAGGTATGCTCCTTGTATCAGTATGCCTTAGAAAACTAATTAAATATGCAAAAGCAAGAGCTGGAATGCCTGAAGTAGTACTTTATTGTAAAAACTGAAATAAAATAAAAAATAAAATAAGCATGAGTAAGTTTTTATATGACACTCATCAGATTAATGAAAACTACAGAAACGCCATGCATATAGAAAATTATCTGTTAACCAATAATGCAACCAGTTACATTTTAAAAGGTTTCACTTGCTTACACTGGTTTTAAATCAACATATTTGTGATATATTGAACAATAGACTTAACTCTGTGAAAGTGAGCTCACACGATCCTATATGAAGTAAATGTGCATTTGTTCAACAGTTCAGTTCAATCAGTACACGGTCTGTCATTAGGCAGTATTCTAGCTATGTTAGTAATCATTTATTAGTTTTTGTCTTTGGCTACTGGTAAAGTCTGAATAGTCTTTGTTTACTGGTAAACTCTGAATAGGTAAAGTCCATTTTCAGTGGAGATCCAGGGAGAAAAGTTCCAGCAGATACATTTAAGCATTCATGACAAAAATGTTTTTTACAATGATACATTACATAGATATTTCTTAAGAAATCCAGATAAGTCTACTCTTCAGTTTTTCCCTTGGAACTAGACAAACTTTCAACTTAAGCACTCAAACCATTCACTTCAGTGCCCGGCACTTGCTCAAAACTCATAGCAAGTACTAATTAACCCTAGCACTAGACCCCCCCCCCTATATTGTCCAGAAGGCAAAGGCTCTCTATTCGTCCCTACCAGCTAATCAGTAAAATAGCTCACTTTACCTATTCAGGCATGTCCAAAGGGCAGTTTCAGGTGTACTCTCCAGTCTGACTGGTGAATCTGGGCATTTTGAGGCAATGTTACAACTGCCTCATGTACACACACAATCCTCTCCTCTTACCAACAAACACTAATACATGCGAGAGATGCAATTATACAGCCAAATTGGAGGTAAAGTTCTCACAACCCAACACTGTAACTGACTGTCAAGAGGAGAAGGAAAATACTTGCAACACACCACCAGTCTCACATAGACCTACTAAACCAACATCGGCAAATAACACACATAAATACATGAAAACATACTAGGAGGCTCAAAATAAAAGTCTGCAAACGCAACAGAGTCCTCCAAAGCAGACACCCAAGCAACCTCCACACCCCATCACAAACCATGAAACACATACTTCACATAATCAGTGTGCCATGCAATCACAGTCCATAAGGCAAAATGATATACCCAATGCACTAGTAATAGGCGACTCTATAGTCAGGCACAGTGATGTCCCAACTAACTAGGCTGGACAAGGAGAAGGTTACAGTTAGCTGCCTGTCGAGTGCCAGGATCCACCACATAACACAAGCACTCAGGTCACTCGAGAACAACTACAAATACGACTCTGTCATTGTCCATGTTGGTGTGAATGACCTCAGATGTACCTCCCCGGACTACATGAAAAGAGACATGGAAGAGCTCTCTGATCATGTTGCCCAAGCCGGTATGACCCTGACCCTAAGTAGCATCCTGCCCTCACCAAGAATAATGCCACAGTATAAAGAAAAAATTATCAATTTCAACAACTGGCTAAGTGTCTGGTGTCATTCAAAGTGGATCCAGTATTTCTCCGCCTGGGATGACATGCTCGACAAGCCACGTCGCTTCGCAAGAGATGTCTTGCACCTGTCACCCTTAGGCTTTCGAATACTGACCAAGGATTTTGCCACCCCCATAGTGCCTTCTTTAGGCAAGGCTCAAAAGACAAACCCACCACTGTAAATAGCACAAGTAACCAAAAACTAAGGGTAATGCTACTCAACGCCAGACGTCTAAACCTCACAATGCATGCAATCAAGGCTCTCCTCATTGATATCTGTGCAGTAACAGAAATGTGGTTTAAGGCTCCAGAGAGCACCCCAGCACTACCAGGCTATAACTCATACCATACTTTTCGGCCACAGAACCTGGACCAAATCACAAAAGGCGGGAGTGTATCCATGTTCATCAAGGATACCCACACCTCCAGGTTAGTGGCACAGCACAATGCCTCAGAGATCATCCATGTGCAACTAACAACTGGCAAAACTGCTATTCAAATTGTAGCTTGCTACAGATCACCCACCATGACCCAGAACCCCCATTCCACATTTCTGGAGACAATGGAAAATATGAAGGTCCTAACAAATGCCCTGATATTGGGTGATTTCAATTACCCAAACATTAACTGGGAGAACTACTCACGTACTAACTCTCTTGCCCAACGCTTCCTAGAATTTATAAACTCGAACGCCCGGGATCAACTCGTTATCACCCCCCAGAGGTGACAGTATATGGGACCTGGTCATCACCAACATGGGCGGCCGATGTTCCACACCAGAGTTCACCCCCTCGGAGGTTAGATCAGACCACACACTAATCACTCTGGATATACACATTCCGCCTCCACCCCCAGTCAAGGAAACCACCATGAAAAACTTTTCAAAAGCAAACTTCAGGTTACTTAAGACCAAAGTGGAAAGGTTCACAGCCCCCATGCTAAAGGACAACACTGTCTAAGCTGCTGAATCCCTTACACAGGCACTCTATGAGCACCTGCAAGAATGCATGGATCATGCTATCCCAAGCAAAACCAAGAATCACTCCACCAAGAAAAGGAAGCCAGTCTGGTAGACCCCTGCCATAAACAAGCTATACAATAGAAGGAGGAAACTAGTACAGAAAAGAGTAAAATCCCAAGAAGGAAAGACATCCTTGATCAGTATCAGCAAGAAACTACAATCTCTCATAAAATGATCCAAGGCTAGCTTCGAAATAAAAATTGCCAAGGACTCCAAAGATAACCACAAAGCGTTCTTTAGCTATGTCAAGAACCCAAGTGGAAACTCTCAGATCTGCTCTGAGTTAGTGCAGAGTGGCACAAAATACATTGAACCGACTCATATTGCCAACATTTTGGCAGACAGGTTTAGTGCAAACTTCACCCCCCTCTCACCCCCTAAAGGGCCCATAACCATACCAGAAGAATGTAGAGCCCCAGCAATCACTGACACACAGGTTAAAACAGCCCTATCCAAAGTAAAAAACACAGCTTCAATGGGACTGGATGGTGCCCCAGGCTGTGTCTTACATGAACTCCAAAATGAACTAACCCCTCACCTAAACACACTGTTCAAACTCAGCCTCTCTACAGGCTATGTACTCATAGAGTGGTGCACAGCAACAGTCATCCCACTCCACAAAGGTGGAGCCACAATGGACCCCAGGAACTATTGCCCTATAAGCCTGACTAGCCTGGTCTGCAAGGCTATGGAGTGCATCATCATGGAACGCATTAACAGAGACATTGGGAACCTCCAAACATTGGACCCTACCCAGTTTGGCTTTGTTAATGGCAGATCATGCCTCCTAAACCTGGTGGACTTCTTTGAGAGAGTTACCAAGGCTTTAGATGAGGGAAAGGAGGTCCACACAGCATACCTAGAACTCACAAAGGCTTTCGACACCATTCCCCATTCTGGTAT